>NC_142940.1:51115796-51125796 GCF_046866305.1 Octopus bimaculoides | reverse complement strand
AGATGTATGGAAAGTGATAGTGAGATGTTGATACATAGAGAGAAACACGGGGGGTGGAGAAACCGAATGAACGATCCTGAGAAAACAAGAGAGAGAAAAATCAGAGACTGTGAGAAAGAAAAAGAAAATTCGTGAGAGACCGACGTACATATATATACACACACATATACACACATACATACATAAATACATAAATACATACGTACATACATACACACACATGTATTTTATGTGTATGTATGTATGTAAAAGAGAGCGGGAAGGAGAAAGAGTGTGATATGGAGAGATCTGGAAATTTGTCTGAAGATCGTATCGGTTTCTTTGTACAGAAACCTCTAACATAGACGAACCAACAGTTTCTTAACGTCTTTGATCTATTAACATACTGTTACAGATATTGAATGGCTTCAGCTTTAAATATGTTTGACCATTAGTCACCCTCTCACTCACTCACTCTCTCTCTCTCTCTCTCTCTCTCTCCTTCTCTCTCTTCTTCTCTATCTGTATGACTTTCTCTCTCTTACTCTCTCTGTCTCTGTTTCTCTCTCTCTTTCTCTCACTCGCTCTCTTCTATTCAATCTGTCCAACAACTGACAAACTTTATTTTCATCATCATCATCATAATCATCAGCAGCATCATCATAATCATCATCATCATAATAATAATAATAATCATCGTAGTCATCAAATGATCATATCGTCGTCGTCGTCGTCATTGTCATCGTCATCATCGCTGTATTCATTGTAATCATAGTCGTCGTCGTCAACGCCCTCATCATCATCATCGTCATCATCATCATCGTCGTCATCATCATCTCCATCATCAACCCGCTTCGTCATCGTCCTCATCATCACTAACGTCATCGTCATCATCATCATCATCATCATCATTAGTATCTAAATTGTTATTTGCTTGTTACATGTTTTTTATATATATATATTTTTCATTATATTTGTTTTTATTTTCCGACTGATTTTGTGTTGTTGTTTTCTTGTACTTTTTACTTTTTGTGTTCTTTTGTATTTATTTTATTTTATTTTATTTTATTTTATTTTATTTGTATTTCTCAAAGAAACGATTCCTGTTGCTAAAACAGACCAAACTCAAAGGACACACACAACAGATATATACACACGTATATACACACACACACATACACACAACATTCACACGTATACAGACACACATATGATACATACACCTACATATATGCTCAAAAAGAAACACAGGCATGTGTGTGTGTGTCTGTGTATGTATGTGTGTTTATGTGTGTGTGTGTGTGTGTGTGTATATATATATATATATACATATATACATATATATATTATGTGCATGTATATATATATATATATATGCATGCATGCATGTATGTATGTATACGTACACGCACACGCATGTGCACATGCGCAGATACACAAATAAAGAAATAAACAAAACAAAGGGAGGAAATATAAAAGAAGGAAAAAGAAAAACTAAATAAGAAAGAAAGAAAGAATGAATGGATGAATGAAAGAGTGAATAGCTTTCCTTCAAACTGCAGTGAGGGACCTTATACCCTTATTCGGCTCATTTAATGATGCCATTGTGGGGTAAAAAAAAAAAAGCAAGATGACCTACCAACAAATAAACAAATAAATAAATAAATAAATGATTAAAGGAAAAACAAAATATATATATATATATATATATATATATATATATATATATATATATATATATATATATATATATATATATAAAACCAGAACAAATAAAAGAAAATGTCTGCATATCATTGATGTTATATTTTCATGAAGAAAAAAGAACTAACAGACAGGCGATATTATGATGTAAAAGACGACGTGGTAGAAGAGGCAGAAGAGGTGACGGCGGCGGCGTTGTTGCTGGTGGTGGTGGTGGTGGTGGTGGTTTACGGATGTGGGTGATTTCACCATGGTTCTCGAGTGAGCTCAGCTATGCTTCGAAAACTAGCTGTGTGTGTGTGTGGCTGGTTTTAAGTTTAGTTAGACGCAAGCTCTGTGGTAGAGAGTTATTTCGGTTAAAGAGGGAGAAATGGGTTAAAACAGAGAGAGTGAGGGAGAAAGAGAGAACGGGGAGAGGGAAAGAGAGAGAGAGAGAAAGAGCAAGGACAGACAGACAGAGAGAGAGAGAGAGTAAAAGACAGAGATAGAGAAACAGCAAGCGAGAAAGAATGGGATGGACAGAGAAGGAGTAAAATAGAAAAACAGGCATTTCAAACGCAAGATATACATACAAACAAACATATATAAACATATATATAAACATATATATATATATATAAACATATATACATATATACATATATATATATATATATACTATATATATATATATATATATATATATATATATATATATATACGTATACATATATATACGTTTCACACACATACACACACACGCACACACACACACACACATGCATGAGCAAGCACGCACGTACACGCGCGCACGAACGCACACAGATACACACATACAAACACACACAGACACACAAAGACACACACACACACACACACACACACACATACACATGTAAAGGCAGCTGATTGAATGCGTGCAATGAAATATTTTCTGGATGATAGATAACTGAGATGTGAGATAAGTTTTACTTAGTCACGCTGATGTGTGTGTGTGTGTGTGTGTGTGTGTGTGTGTGTGTGTGTGTAATGCATGTCCACGTATGAAAAATGAAAAGGATCGAAGTTACTTCCCGACCCAAGGCCGGTTTCCCGTAGGATCACTCGTTCGTGCTATTTCTGCCTATCATTCTTTCGGGGTCGATAAAATAGGTACCCGTTGAGCACTGGGGTCGATGTATTCTACTTAATCCCTTTCTTCGAACTTTCCAAAGTTTGAAATCATGATTATTATTAGCATTGCTGAGTGAGTGACACTAGGGTACAGATATACGAAGCCCAATCTACCCATCATGACTACCCGTCTGTTACGGATTCATCAGGCACATGCATCTCAACCATATGTACGCAACGTGGTGATCTCATATCAAGGTAAACAGTGCATGACCGTGCAAGTGAAGGCCCAGTTAGAATTTACTTAAAGTTGAGTAGCCCATCTTGCTCAAACGATCCCTGATTAAGTTTTATTTAAAGATGATGAAAGAAATACTCATGTTTCCAGAGGTGAATTATTCAAATCCTAAAGAATTCCTCTCAGTACATGGCTACGATGATTCTTCCGCTACTCCTGCTCGTGATCAGAGATGTACATATCGTCAGGCATTAAGGGACAAGCTCAACTGGTTATGGTCAAACAAATGACAAGCAAATCTGTGGTAGTAAGCAGAATATTTGCTTATTATCATTATTATTATTATTTGTACGTATTGGTACTTGAGCCACTGCTGCGGAAGTTGGAACAGCTAAGGGGCATCCTTTTTGAACTGGGACAAGGAAGGACAGTGTCGTTATTCGCGGACGGCGTCACCCTCATGGTATCGGACGCCTCCGAAGTGGAGATGGTCGACACCATCCTAAAGGAATATGAGTCGGTTGCAGGGGCTAAAATCAACGCTGACAAATCGGTGGTTTTGCGTTGGACTCCTGGAGATGCAGGACTATGCCATCGGACGGCGTCGTAGGACACTGGACCGACGGAGCAGTCAAACTGTTCGGGGTCTGGTTAGGTCCCGACCTCCAGGTTGATAAGAACTGGGATGAGGTGGCGAACAGGGTGGCAAGTCTTACAGAGAAATGAGCAGATGTAGCGAATGCTTACATCATCTTCATTACCATTTATCGTCTGACTTCGTGCCTTGTCCTGGTTGCTGCTTGACCAGGTTGGAGCGACCATTATTTAACTTCTTGAGGAAGGGACGCATTCAAATAATCAGGTGGTCAGTCTGTTGCCAGCGTCCTCTGAGTGGCGGATTAGGTATGCTGTGGTTCCTAACGTGCAGACACGTTCCTAGGTTACGCCACCTGCAACGATTCCTGGACGGTGAGCGTGTAAGGAGAGAGAGGGTACGTGGCTTTTCTGCTGTCTATTGCAAAGAAACACTCACACAAAGAGACATGCACACACAGACATACATATACATACATACATGCATACATATGTCTACTATACACCCTTTTAAACTCGTAATTACCTCTGTGTTGTTTGTTCTTTATCGAACCATGCCTGGCTCATAACGGCCGGTTTCCCGTTTTCATTGGCATATAGGTTCCCCACCTGGACAGGACACCGGTCCGTCGCAGTTACCTGTGTGTACGTTTGTAAATGAATGTGTGTGTATGTTTGTGTGTGCGAGTATGTGTATATGTGTGTATGTGTATGTTTGTCACATCCTAATACTGTCTGTCTCTCTACTTTTGTAGGGTCTTCCCTGTTGCTGTCACACATTGAGATTTTAAAATTACGTCAACATTTTAAAATTTGGCATACTGAAATAACTTTCCACGTTGAATCCGATTTTGTTATTTAATTGTTCCAGAAAGATTGCAGAAAAATGTTACTGAAGTTTAAAGTTTAATCAACTTTACCTAATCAGAAAACAGGATTTGGAAGCTGGCATTTTCTGCTTGATAGTTACATGATAGCTGGCATTTTCTGCATGATAGCGGTCTATCTTGACATGAAAGCAAAGGAAGAAGAATTTTTATTATATAAACGAAAGCAAAGCATTATGACGAGCAAAGTTGTAAGAACCTCTGAAGTTTTAATGAAAAAAATTCATATGAAACAGTCGAACAGACATGTAAATAATTCTAAGAAGAGAAAGATCCTCAACGAAGATATTGGCGAAAAGTTGCACAAACCTGTTCTAGATCTCTAAATATTAAATACACTGCTTCATATTAAATATTTATGTGAATGTATGTATGTATGTATGTATGTATGTATGTATGTATGTATATAGGTAGATAGGTAGGTAGGTAAGTAGGTAGGTAGGTTGGTAGGTAGGTAGGGAGGTTAGTAGGTAGGTAGGTAGGTAGGTAGGTAGGTAGGTAGGTAGGTAGGTAGGTATACTGGGTTTTCGTCGATTAACGATGATGATTCACTTGTTCGATCAATTCAATTAGCTGAACTTTTAGTGGCTGCGTATACCACAGATATATGTATCCTTGAACATAATTCTCAAGCAGAGTTAAAGTGACACAGTATGGAACAAGGCTATCTTCTTCATCTTCTCTAGGTGTCATGTCCAGAATGCGGGACTTAAGCGATCACCTCCTGATACAATTTTCTGTTCTTTGTTTTCTGTAACAGTTCCACTTCCTGCTGTCTTATGCTTCTTTCTTCCAACCAATTCTTCAACCTTGACATCCATATCATCTTTCTCAAGATGTCATACGTTTTTGAATTACATATGCACTCCAAACCAAACGGCCTTCTATATAGTTTTATTCGCGAGGTACGGATCGACCCAAACCCATATAAAAAAAAATGACATATAGCCAAGACGCTACGAGTCGAATCGAACGAAGGATCTCGTGGGTGCTAAGCAAACTTCTTAACCATTCGGCCATACTGCTCCTACACATACACTCAGACATACAACAGCAGCAGCAGCTGATGGTAAATAATGCATTAGTGAGAAAACTTTAGAAGTAAACTGACTTGAAGTATTTACTTTGACATTAAACTGTGATTGTGTTTTATTTCAGTGACAGCGAACTTAGTCAGGTACAACATTTTCAACTGACATTCCAGCAACATCATGATGTTAGATATATATATATATATATATATATATATATATATATGCATTATAATATATTCATATATTTTCTACATAAAATGTACGTATATAATATATAAGACATATTTATAATATTACAGCCTTATTATATACGTATATAGGCATGAATGAGTGTAGCCATATATGTGAAATATTAATGTGCATACTTATGTATTTATGCGTGTGTGGGTAATATATATGCGTGTCTATATATATTTACAAGTAAAACATGCATAAAACATGCATATATATGCATATATAAATATACATATATATATATATGTATGTATGTATATATATATATATATATATATATATATATATATATAACATTTTAATGACATCAAATGTAAAATGTAAACAATGTCTCTTCGTCGACTCACTTCTAAATGGCTCTAAGTATATCTCTGCACAATGTTTTAGAATCAGAATATATATATATATATATACATACATATATATATATATATATATATATATATATATATATATATATATATATAGTTTCCGTTTGATTAGCGTTAGCCTAGCCTACTCTCGGTAAAATTTCTCAAGTTTGACTCTGTAACGAGTCAAACAATAAATGAATAATTATTATTAGAAAATATAAACATCGCCATATTTTACAAACAAATATCAAAAGACAAAACAACAACAATATTGAATATGACAGTAAAAATCAGTAAGAACAACAACAATGACAACAACAGTGGTTATTACGACAGTAATAGCAACACCAACAATAACAACAATGGTTATTGTAATAATAATGACAATAACAATAAGAAAACGAAACGAAACGAAACGCGAAAGTTGATTTCTTAAAGAATTGCAATTTAATCTCATGGAATTTATGCTTCAAGTTTTAGCTGTGTGTATTCAGCATTGTTGGCGCCACATATAGATAGAATAAGGGTTGGAGAGGAAGGGAGAGAAGAGAGAGAGTGTGTGTGTGAGGGAGGGAGAGAATGGAAGAAAGAAAGGAAGAAAGAAAGGAAGGAAGGAAGGAAGAAAGAAAGAAAGAAAGAAGGAAAGAAAGGAAGAAAGAAAGGAAGAAAGGAAGAAAGAAAGAAAGGAAGAAAAGAAGAAAGAAAGAAAGAAAGAAAAGAAGGAAGAAAGGAAGAAAGAAAGATAAGAAGAAAGAGAAAGAGAGAGGGAGTTGAAGAAGAAGAAAAGAGAGGGTGAGAAATGGTTGATGCAAAATGTGAGCGCTGAAGCTAGGTGTGTATATATATATATATATATATATATATATATATATATATATATATATATATGTATGCACATATAAATACACATACATGTATATATATATATGTATATGATATGCATGTGTAGGTGCGTGTATATATGCACACAGTACGTATGTATGTATGTATGTATGTATGCATGTATGCAGTAGGGATGCTTTCATGTATGTACACATGCATGGACTTATGTACGTGTGTACACATGTATACATATACACATATATATATATGAATGTATGTATAGCTGTATATATATATATATATATATATATGTATGTATACATGTATGTATATATGCAATAACATACACACTCTCTCTCTGTCTCTCCAATCTCTGTTTCTTCCACTCTTTCTCTCACTCTCTCTTGTCTTTTTCTCTTTCTATCGCTCTCTCTATCTCTCTCTCTCTCCCTCACTCTCTCTCTCTCCCTCTCTCTCTCTTTCCCTTTTCTCTAAAAGGTTTTACTAAAACAAACATGTCAGATTTTTTAGCTAATATTTCCAAGCATCTGGATCAATCTACCATGGTACCTAGGGTAGAGAGGGTGGAATTATACACCCCATATCATTGGAGTTAAAGAGCAGAAGACATTAGCATTGAAAAATGGCAGCAGGAAAGAAACTGGAAAAAAAAAAAAAAGTACGAAAATAAAATCCCCTGAAACTAATAAAAAAAAAATTATTAAACTTTATACGAACAAAGAATGAGAACCTGTGTTCTTTCAGCATTCATTGTTTTATTGTTGTTTGTATATATATTGTTTTATGTTGGTTTTGTTTGTTGTGAAATTTCTTCCTCATTTAAAATTCCAAGCACACGACCAAAACCTAAGTAATCCACAATGGCTACAAAGCTTTCCTGGAATAAATTATACGAAAATAATGCTACGTATAGACATACATATATATATGTATACATGTACACACACACATATCAATAGATAGATAGATAGATAGATAGGTAGGTAGGTAGATAGATAGATAGATAGATAGATAGATAGATAGATAGATAGATAGATAGAGAGAGAGAGAGATAGAGAGATTTTTATACATATGTTTATATTTCAGAATTAAGAGAGAAATTTAAAAATTTGGTAAATGTGTGGGATTTTTTTTTTATTTTTTACCTTTTTAATGGAAGCTGGAACTAAAATTCCTTTTTTCAGACTTACTTTCATCAACTTCTTGTAGTAACTAACTCTAAGCATAGGCATCGCTATGTGGTTAGGAAGTAAGTCTGTCATATAAATCATGTTGTGCGCGCGCGTGTGTGTATATGTGTGTGCAAGCACACAGGCACATACACACACGCAATTATACATATATATGTATGTATTGTAATTAGCATCGTTAGTTACTAGTTTGCAATGGCCCAATCACGGGTCCTCTAACGGCGTGAATAACAAGGGGCTGTTTATTACATGGTGTAAAGAACAACGTTCAAGAATCACTGGTTTTTCACCAATGCTTACACACGCGCGCGCGTTGAGCTTCTGCCCTTTTTTGCATGAATCAAAATTCCACTGACAGTGCGTTGTTCAAAGCGATGCTGTGGTTAAAGAACCAAAAAAAATAAAACAGTTTGCCAAGATGTTACACAATGAGAACGAACCCGGAATCTCAAAACTCCGGAACAAACTTCTTAAACACACACCCATAACGGTTGTTGATCGTAACAACGAACCATTTGCCTAGGTTGGCGATGGTCAATTGTCCGTTGATGAAATTACATTACAATTTTCCACATAATCAATCTATCAATCTTCATTCACTTCTTTCCACGATGCTCCGCCATATTTCTTTCTCTCTTTCTCTGGTACCTCCTCTAACATTATCTACTTTAATTACGTTTAATAGCTATCCATGAACGCATGTTATTGGTTACGTACATCAGTTGCTCCCCTGGAAATAAGCCCCATAATACGCCAACTAATTCGTTAACCCGTTCTCAATTTGGTTTATTAATTTCTTATTACAAACTCACTCGATCATAATAACTTCATTTATTACACTTGTCTTTATTCCACGTCCATGCAAAGGCAATATCAAACTTCTTGCTTGTGTATCAGATAAACAGCTCTTTCCCACATAATGAAGGACATTACAAGATTTTAAATATTATGCTTGGAGCTGATATTTCTTGGGTTGGTCAGCTATCCATCTATGTACGGCGGGGTATCGAATATATATGCACTGTCGTTCATGTATTTAGTTCTATACCAACGATCGCATACTTGGCTCTGATTTTAAATCGGGACACAGTCGACTTCCTTTTCCAAACCTCCCCCCTCTCTCTCTCTCTCTCCCCCCTCTCTCTCTCTCTCTCCCCTCTCTCTCTCTCTCTCTCTCTCTCTCTCTCCCCCTCTCTCTATCTGTCTTCTTCCTTCTATATATATGTGTATTTCTCTCGTTATCTTTCTGATACACTTCTTCCCTCTCTCTTTCAATAGAACTTTCCGTGCATCGTCAAAAGCTTTTCGAGCTGGCAGATTCGTCCGAGCCTCGTGTAAAAAAAAAAATTTGCATTGAAATATTGCTTCCGGTTCTTTACATTCTTAGTTCAAATCCTGCCGAGTACCTTTCATCTCTCCGAGACGACCAAAGCTCTGAGAAAGGATTTGATGGGCAGAAACTCCGTGTAAGCCCTACGTACATAAATGTGTATAAGTACGTAGGGTTTGTGTGTGCTTCATATTTGTCCAGTCCACTGCTTGACAACCGGTGTTAGTTTGATTATGTTCCCGTAATCATGCAGTTTGGCAAAAGACTACGGTTAGAATAAGTATCATACTTAAAATAAGTATTAGGGGCGATTTATTCGACTAAATCCTTCAACGCGGTGGTCATCTTTCGCTACAGTCCAATGGCGGAAAAAGAAAAGAGAGAAAAAAAAACGAAATAATGATTAAACGACTGCGACTTCATTAATGTATTTATATATTTATTTATACTATATAAAATGGTATCAGACATAATAATCACCATTATGGGACCAACAAGGAAACAAAGTCCACTGATGGGATT
>NC_142940.1:51088296-51110796 GCF_046866305.1 Octopus bimaculoides | reverse complement strand
GTTGTGTTCTTGAGCAAAACATTTCATTTCACATTTGTCCAGTCGACTCACCTGGCAAGAATGAGTAGTCCTTCGACGGACCGGCATTCCATCAAGAGGCGGGGATATACCTTCTCGCGTCATGTCGACTCATAAAGGCCGGTTTCCATGGTGCATTTGTTCCCCACCTGAACAGGATGCTAGTTTGTTGCAGGGTTACTTACTTTTGCCAGCTGAGTGGACTGGAGCAACGTGAAATGAAGTGTCTCGCTCAAGAACACAGCACGTCGACCGGTCCATATATACATATATCCATTCCATAGTTACCTAGTACATTCTAGAAATAACCAAAGCTCTCAATCTCCCCCCCCCCCATTTCTTTTACAGTTTAAGATGTTTTGTACTTTCTTAATCTGTCTCCGACCTATATTTTTTTCTCTTCACTATATTAAATGAAGCGAGATGTTTTGTAGAGGTCAAAACAGTAGAGTGTCAAGCAAAATACTCTATAGAATTAGATTATGTTCCCTGACATTTCTGAGGATATTTTTTTGCTTTGTTTTTGTTTTTTGTTTTTTTTTGTTGTTTTTTCGGCTTTTCCTAATCTCGCCATCGTCGACTTGGTCGTTGATTCTCGCGAGACTATTCAATTAAATACCAGTCATCTCTTACAGTTCATTCCATTGATTGTGACCTTTCGCAACACGTTTCTTATTTCGTTACTGCCCACAAGGAGCTACACACAGAGGGGGACAAACAAGGACAGACAAACGGATTAAGTCGATTACATCGACCCCATTGCGTAACTGGTACTTATTTAATCGACCCCGAAAGGATGAAAGGCAACGTCGACCTCGGCGGAATTTGAATTCAGAAGGTAGCGGCAGACGAAATACCTATTTCGTTACTGCCCACAAGGGGCTACACACAGAGGGGACAAACAAGGACAGACAAACGGATTAAGTCGATTTTATCTCCCCCAGTGCGTAACTGGTACTTAATTTATCGACCCCGAAAGGATGAAAGGCAAAGTCGACCTCGGCGAAATTTGAACTCAGAACGTAGCGGTAGACGAAATACCGCTAAGCATTTCGCCCGGTGTGCTAACGTTTCTGCCAGCTCGCCGCCTTTCGCAACACGTTTCTGGCTATGCGTTTTGAGTTAGAAATCAATAAGTGTGTGCGCTTTTATTCCTACTATAAAAGCGTGTGTGTGTGAGAGAGAGAGAGAATATATATCTAGAATGGTACTACTACTAATCAACAAACGAGACATAAGAAAGATACAAATACATTCAAATTAGCTTAATCCCAATGTTTATTTTAAAATGCGTCTCGGGAGTCGATATACAATTCTATATATCAATACATTTCTATATTCAAACAAGATGAGGACAAATATCCGTCAAATGTAAATAATGTACATAATTCTTCGTCTCTTAAATATAGAACTGTATTATCTAATCGGTACGGAGCCGACATTAGACTTCAACGGAGACATATAGAGAAACTCCATCAAAAACAAGCTCGTCTTTCAAACCATCTAACTTCCCTGTCTGTGTAGATGTAGAGACTCAAAGCTAATACCACCTGGCTTGAATATAATGACAGCAGTGGATTCATATAAAGCTAGAAGAGTAGCGAAAGGGGAGGACATGCACTCGTCCGTGAGAGGATCCATTACAACCGTTGAAAAAAAAAACAGTGTTAACAATAGACAAGATGAGGACAAATATCCGTCAACTGTAAATAATGTGAATAATGTAAATTCTATATATCAAGTCTCAGACGTGCTTACACAGGCCATGATGGGTACTACCCGAAACAGAAAAGAAAACGGCATTTAATGAACTTCATAGAAATAGAAATACAAAGTTTTTTACTGCACTTTCATGTATTTGCTTTTTTATTAACCTTTAAAATCAAGACAACATTTCTGTGGCACCCTGTAGATAATAAAATTCCCCTTTCAGACGGGTGTTTTCAGTTGACAACTCACTTGGAAAACTTGAATGCGGAAAATTTTGTATCCGAGCTACAAGTGATGAATTTATATATAAGAGAATTTCTTGTCAAAACAAAACCCTAATATATTGTTTTCGAATTTTAGTACAAAGTAAGGATTAGTCGATTACGTCGACACTTCTGGTCAACTGATGCTTATTTTATCGATCCCAAAAGGATCAAAGACAAAGTGGGCCCCAGCGGCATTTGAACTCAAAATGTCAAGTCGGAAGAAGTGTTGATCATTACTTAGTCCGGCGCGGTAACGATTCTGTCAGGCGCCTATCGACAATGCTGAAAATATTTCTATGGCTTCGATGTTTAATTCCATAGCCTTCGAGCTACAGGTCCTGCGGCAGGACTACCCTGGGATTACACCTTGCCTGCAACATAGCTTTCTACATCACAATGTTTTGCTCTCTACCTCTCATTGTCAGCCTCAATACAGTCGTTCAACAGAATGAAGAGTTCTAATAAAATCATTTGCTTTGATGCTTCTTTCAGAGTAACTGGGGAACAGAAATGAACCCCGTCATTTCTGACGGGTGCTACGCTTCTGTGTGTTTGTTTATATGTGCATGTGTGTGTGTGTGTATGTATAAGTATATACACAAACATACACATTTTATATATATACACGAATACACATAATATACATGAGTATCAAAATATGTATATATATAAATAGGTAGATAGATAGATAGATAGATATGTAGACATTCATATATATATATATATATGTGCATGTGTGTGTGTGGATATTTATATATAATTTATATATAATACACACACACACACATACATATATATATATATATGCATACATGTGTGCGTATACATGCATATGTGTGTGTTTATATGCATGTATAAATGAATGTGTGTATATATGTAAGTATGTGTATGTGCGTGTATATATATATATATGTATGTATGTATATGTGTAAATATGTATACACACTCATATATATATATATATATATATATATATATATATATATATATATATAGGGGCCAGACAAAAGTAGTGGAGGGAAGTGAATGAGGTTTAAAGTAAAGATAAATTGCTTAATAAATGTAATTTCAGTTTTTAATGTTTTACTCGACAACTGACAGAGAGATTTATGTATGGAAGGATAGGAGCGAAATGTCAATCCTGGCCAGCCAACCATGAATGTGCTCCCATAACAACATTGTCAAGAACAAATGAACGTCGTACATACGAGAACTACTTTTAGTTGACTTTAGAAATCTGTTTCTGTCTCTGTCTGTCTGTCTCACTTTCTCTCTCTCTCTCTGTCTCTCTCTCTCTCTCTCTCTGCCTCATTCTCTCACGCCCTGTCTCTTTTTCTCTCGCGCTTTCTTCATCTCTCTCTCTCTCTCTGTCTTTCTTGTTTTGTCTGCCTGTGTCCTTGTGTTTTCTACGTATATGAATGTAAGTATATATATATATATATATATATATATATATATATATATATATAAATATAAACATATGTGTGTGTGTGTGTGTGTGTATTTATGTATATATATATATATATATACACAAACATACATGCATATATAATTACACTTATATATTACTTATGTGTCTGTGAATATATGTATATATGCATATATATATATATACACATACACTTATATAATCATGTATGCGCATCTATATGTGTATATATGCTTATATATATATATATATATATATATATATATATATATATATATATACACATAGGCGCAGGAGTGGCTACGTGGTAAAAAGCTTACTTCCCAACCACATAGTTCTGGTTTCAGTCCCAGTGCGTGGCACCTACTATAGCCTCGGGCGTTGAGAGTATGTGGTAGACGGAAATTGAAAGAAGCCTGTCGTATTTATATATATATATATAATGGATAATAAAACGAATGGTTTACACCCGGTAGCTTACTGGTAAAGCACGGTCACTTTCACAGTGATCGTCATGTATATGATAAATGAAAGACAGAAGATGGAATATACGAGAATTTATTATTAATCACAACAATTGTTTCGACACATCTAGCATCGATTCCTCATGGATGGGACACTCGACAACTGATCTTCTATATAAATGAAGATATTGCCTCCGTCTGGCTGCTTTTCTTTCTACAAAACGGGAAGTTACATTGCGGGACAGTTATGTGTGTGTGTGTGTGTGTGTGTGTGTACATGTGTGCCTGTGCTTGTCTCCGTACCATCACTTGACAACCGATGTTAGCGGTTCGGCAAAAGAGACCGATGAAATAAGTACTAGGCTTACGAAGAATAAGCTTTGAGCTCGATTTGTTCAAATAAAGGTGGTGCTCCAGCATAGCCGCAGTCAAATGACTGAAACAAGTAAAAGAGAAATAATGTCTTCGGTTTGGTATTTCGCTGAATTTCTTTTGAGAACTACTAGGTCTATTTCTAGCATATTAAATGTCCACTTTACTGGTCAACTTCATATATATAAAATATACCTTAATCCCATAAGATCTAAGATTTTTTTCTGAATCTCTCGGATTCTTTCAATGTGCTAGCTTCTTGGTAATAAGTCGATACTAATTAATATTTGATTTTTACCCAATGTTTTAATTTGATTAACCATAACCCACTTCTCAAATTGGATGTATGCTACGCAGTAACTATTTTCTGCAGACATGTTTCCGGAATTAGCGCGCCAAAACGAAGACATTTGATTTTTGCCAGTTCGTTGTAATTAGCAGAACCATATACACGTTCACCTCTAAGGCTGAGCAACTTGTATAGGATTCTGAGAATTATGACTAGCAGTTCGCACTGAAGATGGAGCAGATTTTCTTGGTTTGGTAAGAGATATTTTACTCCGAAACCTGTTACGCGAATAACTTTTTAATTTTATGTATGTAATTTTCAATGTCTTGCTCACTTACGGTTTGGTATTTCGCTGAATTTCTTTTGAGAACTACTAGGTCTTAGTAGACACAACATGTGGTCTATTTCTGGCACATTAAATGTCCACTTTACTGGTCAACTATATATATATATTCTTGGACTTACCATATATTTTAACATCAATATTCGTACTTCCAAATGTATTTTTCGTGAATATCCTTAGATAGATATTAGATTATAATTGTTATTATAGGTCTGCATTATTCATGGAGCACTCTCTTGAACTGAAATAAATAAATAAATAAATATATATATATACACACATATATATATATATACACATGTATATATAGATGTGTATATGTATATATGTGTGTGTATCTATGTATATATGTATGTGTGTATCTATGTATATATGTATGTGTGTATATAAGTATGTATGCATGTATGTATACAGACAGGACAGAGTAACGAGAGAAAAGCAGATACAGGCATATATGTGTGTACGGGTATATATATATATGAATATATGTGAGTATGCATCCGTATAGACATATATATATATATTTACATATAGATATACACATACATGTATGCATATATATTCATATGTGTGTGTGTGCATAATACATACACATAGTCATACGTACACACGTATACATTCATACACACGTATACATTCGTACATAAATGTACACTAATTGTCTTTCTTGACTATCTTCATCTAAAATTCGGATAACATACACACCTATATACACTCACTCTTCTGTATATTAATGTATGTGTATATATATATATATATATACATACATACATACATATACATATATATATACATACTCGTATATATATACACATATACATATATCTTTATGTATACATAGATGTATGCATACATTAATGCGTTCACATATGCGTGTGAGATTGTGTATATGTATGTATGTATGCATGTATGTATGGGTACCAAATATATAATCTTAGGCAAGAATAATTGAAGCAAGTATTCAGCAGAATTTGAATTGTTAAGGAGGAGAGGTTAAGAAAGGGGTGTGTTGAGGGGTGAGCGGGGGAGGGTCTCTCCCCTCACGTTATAACCATCAACCTTCCCATAATGCCGTTTGCACTTATTTGTTCATATTTTTTAATAAAGAAAAACATTTTTTTTCACACATTATTGGCGTAAATAAATGAAGTGCCAGTAGTAGTAGTAGTAGTAGTAGTAGATTTTGTGTTCTCCTTGTTGGTGGTGGTGGTGGTGGCAGTGACGATGATGATGACGATGACAACGAGCACGATGATAACTACGAGGACACCAATGATGACGATTATGATGATTAAGACGATGATGATGACGACGACGATAATAATGGTGGGAGCGGTTGGTGGTGATGATGTCCATGATAACGATGATAATGTTGATGAGAATGATGATGAGGATGATGATGATTTCTTTAATAGTAATAATAATAATAATAATAATAATAATAACGACGACAATGTTGATGCTGATAACAACAACAACATCAACAATTGTAGGATTTGATAATGGTCTTTGTAAAGGTCTGAAGATTTACAAATGGTTGTTCATGTACCAAAGACTTTTAATATATTTATTTATTTATTTATTAGATTTTTAATGTTTTTATTTGTCTGTTATTTTTTTTTTTTTTTTGTTTCTTACGTTGTTAGCTTTCATTTTTTTTTTTCTTTTTCTTTTTTTCGGTTTTTCTTCTTTTATTCATTCTTTCAGCTTTCGAAAACCATTAACTGAGTAAAAATGGAAAGAAATGATTTGAATGAAAGTGAAAAAAAAAAAAAGAAAAAGAAAGAAAAAAGACAGAATGATGCAGGAGTGTGTGTGTGTTTCTGTATGTATGTGCGACTGTGTGTATATACAAGTGTGTCTGCGCTTGTGCGCGTGTATCTGTTAATATGTATATCCATGTGAGTCTGTACTTTTGTATGTATGCATGTATGTATATATATATATATATATATGTATGTATGCATGTATGTATGTATATATATATATATATATATATATATATGCATGTATGTATATGTGTGTGAGTACGTGTGTGTGTATGAGTCTGAGTGAGTTTGTATATGTGCTTCCTGGCGTGTATGTATGTATGTATGTATTTGTATGTACGAATACTTGTATGTATGTATGCATGTATCTATCTATGTATGTATGCTATGTATTTATATGTTTGTGTGTCTTTGTGGCAATATTTAATCAAAAATGTTCCGTAACTAAACACAGCAATATGTCTGCGTGTTGTATTGAAATTGGTTTTTTTCCCATTGTTATCAAAACAATATTTCTTTATTAGCACTTGCATTGTATTCTATTTGTTGCGTAATGTAATGTTTGTGTCTTCGTTACTCCCTCTGGCAAATAAAACAATCGATACTGTTGTCGCTGAGTCTCGTAGCTTAGTAGTTAGAAGGGTTCGGCTCGTGAACACAAGGCCATTGGTTCGATTCTGGGACGGGTAGATCGTGTTTTTTTTTATTTTGTTGGGGTAGGTTTTTTTTTTTATTTATTTAAAATTTTGTGTAACATACCTTGTTTCATGTTATTCTAGTTTACTCAGCTAAAACTGAGTACCTGCTCCGTACTGGTGCAGTCCTCTCTTTCTCTAAGGCGGCGAGCTGGCAGAAACGTTAGCACGCTGGGCGAAATGCTTAGCGGTATTTCGTCTGCCGCTACGTTCTGAGTTCAAATTCCGCCGAGGTTGATTTTGCCTTTCATCCTTTCGGGGTCGATAAATTAAGTACCAGTTACGCACTGGGGTCGATGTAATTGACTTAATCCCTTTGTCTGTCCTTGTTTGTCCCCTCTGTGTGTAGCCCCTTGTGGGCAATAAAGAAATAAGAAACGTTAGCACGCCGGACGAAATACTTTGCGGTATTTTGTCTGCCAAAAGACGAACTAAATGCCGCTAAGCATTTTCCTCGGCGCTCTAATGATTCTCCCAGCTCACCGCTTTTACATCTCCTTTGGTATATCTTTCCATCTATAACTCACTGCTCACTCTCTCTCTCTCTCTCACTTCTTTCACCTAGCTCTCTCTCCTCTATACTTCACTAATCCCAATTTTACAAACTCATATTTTATCTCAACATCTTGCGAAGCACACACTGTGTAGTTACAATAATTTTTGTGTGATTTACACAAATGTGATCATATGTCGCTAAGTACGCGCGTTCGTGTGTGTGTGCGTGTGTTATCTTGTATGTGCATACACACATACATATATACGTGGGCAGAGCAGGGTATTTACAAACATCTAAATGTACACATGGTATGTATATTAAATGCATGTAATAATTCTGTAATATATCCACATAATACATACGTATTAATATACAGAAAATAAATACATATACGTATATATGTGCGTACACACATACACACATTACCATATAGACACTCTCATTCATATATATGTATATGTATATATACATACATACATACAAGATGAATGAATTGACACACACACACACACACACACACACACACACACACACACACACACACACACACACACACACACACACACACACACACACACACACACACACACATATATATATATATATATACATTCCTATGTACGTCAACATGCACCTCATCGTTTCCTAATCACACGACCACTCCCCTTACATTCATTACATTTAGATATTTCACACGTTTTAAACATTTCCTCCTTAAAACTCGATGAAAAATAAAGACAAAAGGAAAGAATCAGGAATAAAACTGATTATCAAACCGATTAAATAAACTCCGTTTTATCCTTTCATATATTATACACACACGCACGCACGCACACACGCGCGTACATGCACACAGACATTGATGCACGTGCAGGAAGATGCATGCACGCATGCGTGAATACGTACAATCACATGCGTATACCTACATACAAAGAACATACATACGGTCACGTGTGTACTTGTCTGTCTATATATATATATATATATGTGTGTATGTGTGCATGCACACTACTATATATGTCTATTTCTCTCTATATATATATATGTGTGTGTATATACATATATGTGTGTATATATATACATATATATGTGTGTGTGTGTGTGTGTGTGTATATATATATATATATATATATATATATATATATATATATATATATACATGTATATATACAGATAGATAGATAGATACACACATACGCACGCACATACACACACTCATAGATTTTTTGAAGTGCCAGTGCATTAAATTTTAGGTCCCTGAGCCACTCCGTAGCTTCTGTCGAATCTGATCTCAGAATGCATAGATATGGAAGGAATACCGTAGTGCATCTTATACAACTTTAACTGTTTCGCTTATCCACTGCCCTGGATTTGTAGTCGTTTATCGACCCTGAAAAGATAAAAGCAAAGTTGACCTCGGCAGGATTTGATCTCAGAGTACCGAGCTTCGGGTTAATTTCCTTGAATCATTCTAACCGAAACTCATACAATTTAGCCAACACGCCACCTTGCAGTAAACCATTTGGTTGTCCTAATGACATGAATTTCGATCATTTCTATAGGTTGTGATGTTAGCAATCATGTAGGTGTCTTTATCTCTAGTTGTTCATCGTTGTAAAAATCTGTTCCTTTTTTAAAAGAGAAAACACGTCATTTGGTGATTTTTATGGTGAGTAAAATAAGTAGAAAGCTGGTATAAATGCTTGTATAAACAACAGCGGTAAAAATATATACATAAATTAAGTGCAGAAAAGTGAAGAGAGCATCCTAAGTGTCGGCGATGAACTCCTCAGTAAGCCGTCTCCTCCTGATGGCCTGCTACGTTGGCACTCCGTCGGTTACGACGACGAGGGTTCCAGTTGATCCGATCAACGGAACACTTTGCTTGTAAAATTAACGTGCAAGTGGTTGAGCACTCCACAGACACGTGTACCCTTAACGTAGTTCTCGGGGATATTCAGCGTGACACAGTGTGACAAGGCACAACAGAAACAGAAAGAAAGAGTGAGAGAAAGTTGTGGTGAAAGAGTACAGCAGGGTTCGCCACCACCACCTGCCAGAGCCTCATGGAACTTTAGGTGTTTTCGCTCAATAAACACTCTCAACGCCCGGTCTGGGAATCGAAACCACGATCCTAAGACTGCGAGTCCGCTGCCCTAACCACTGGGCCATTGCACCTCCACGATGGCCTGCTATACAACACCAAGACAGCGAGACTAACATACTTTAAAGAAGACTTGGAAGTGAGACGCTCAGCGTACCAAAAACAGAATATGCATGGGTATGTTTCCTGAAAACTTGAAGAAAAGAGTAAAGTCGACAAGAAGCACAGCCTCTCTGGGACTTGTGACCGCTACATCACACTTCGAAGGCTGTTCATTTGCAATACAGGAGCAGGAGATTGCTAGGAAATATTCAATAAGCAAAAGAGACATTGAAGCTTTTGGAGCCTCGAGATGCAATTGAAAATGTAGATTTTGTCATATTTTCTGTGGAAGATAACAAACATGTGATTAGCAGCCACCCAAAAATGTCATCAGTGTTCTACATCGCTATGCGACGCGACTTTGTCGCCAAAACAATATACTATGCCTTTCGAAGAAAAAAAAAAGACTGTCCTGCAATAAATACAGAGAGCCCCTTATGGTTGAATACATACATAAACATCAACACAAGAAATATCGCTGAAACATTCTCATCAAAACTTGTGTCAAGTGTAAACATAACATGCCGGATATTGTTATTTCAGCCAGACAAGAAAATCTCTTGAAGCGTCATGGAAGTCAGCTGCTCTGCTGATGTGAATATGTCTGCGAAACTCAAAAAGAAAAGAAAATATCTTTGGACATCTACTTTGAAACCTTCTGCTTCTATATCCAAACTATAAACACACATTTATACCAATAAAAACTTGTGTGTTTGGTTTTGGGAGTAAACCTTAGTGACAATCTGGATAAACTAGTGTTTTCAGAAACAGAAATCAACCAGTTAATTCGCACATTACAAATATAATCTATAAGTGGAACAGCAAAAATATGCAAGACATTTTTGAAGTAGAAAACATGAATTTGGTTTTGATATCTACGATCGAACAATGGAACCTTATATCTTTGTTAGAAACCGATTCCTTTCTTACAGGAAGCCTTCATATAATTAAAAACAAGATAATATACATGCAAGCATTCATGCATACGTGCGGACATACATACATGTATATATATATGTACATGTATTCATACATATTACATATACATTGATGCATCCATACAAATATAGTCAGATACACGTACATATAAGCATATATGCATATGCATAAACACTTTAAACACACACAAACAAACATTCACACACACATACAAAACAATACACACACACACACACATGGACACACAAACACATACACACTCGTAATATTACATAATACAAAAGAGCAAATATTCACAAACACTCGGACGTACATAAATTCATACATACACGCTTACATACGTACAAATATACATGCATGCATACATACATACATACATACATACACATCTACGTACATATAAATGCGTACATAGTCTTCCTTATGCACATCCGCAAACATACATAGATACAAGCATACATTCATAGAATTATAATCAGATAGATTTGTACATCATCACATGATATAAACATACTTCCATACATATATATACACTTGCATGTACACTTGCATATATATATACTTCAGACACACACACATACACACACACAATTAACAATTATCAAACAGCGGATGTTCTCTTCATTTCTATTCATAAAGCTCCTCTTTGCAAATTTGAAATAATCTAAACAGCTAATGCATACGCAGATATATTATTGCACACACATGCATAACAGCCATACATACATACACACACACACACACACACACATATATACACATCTGTGTACATATATATGGTGCCATATAATATACGCAAGCTTGTTGATGATATCATGATATCATTTCAACTGATATGTATTCCATCACTAAACCGATCTTTTGCTGTGGTAAGTGTGTAATGATATCTGCGTATAAATTGTTTTGCATGAATATATGTCAGAGTGCGTCTGTAGTTGTGCGTGTGTGTGTGTGTGTGCGGGAGTGCGTATATGTGCAGTTTGTGTGTGTGTGTGTGTGTGTGTGTGTGTTAGTATTATTTTCTGGAAAGAAGGAGAGAGAAAAAAATCTTGACGAATAGAAGCTATAGTGTAACAATACATTGCATCAAGAGTCAATTATATTCACAGATGTGTCATATATATACATATGTATATATATATATACATACATATACATACATATATATATATATATACATATATAAATACATATATATACATATATGTGTGTATATATATGTAAGTATGTGTGTATGTATGTATGTATTTATGTATATATATATATATATATATGGATGGATGAATGGAATACATAAATACGTACATCTAACTTTCATTCAACTCTTTTCCTTTTCTCTCTCTCTCTCTCTCTCTCTCTCTCTCTTCGTATATGTGTTTATGTGTGTATGTATTCCGTATATATGCATATATTCATGAATGTATAGATATTTGTATCTATGTACATATGTGTATGTATGTATGTATGTATGTATCTATCTATCTATATATCTATGTACATATGTGTATGTATGTATGTATGTATGCATGAATGTATGAATGTATGCATTTATTGTACTGCATTGTATTGTAATATGTGTATATTTATATTTAAAGCTCTGTAACATTTAATTGCAGCTAAGACTGTATAGAAACATATACTCGTTAATATCGTTATTCCCTGAAGATCCGAAATATGAAACTCAGAGTGGCAATTGTAAAGTCTCTGCTTCAATTAAATGCATAATTATAAGTACAATTATGTATGTCTGTGTATATGCGTATATGATTATACATTTACATTTATATGAGTGCATCTATGAATACACTCGTCATACACACATTTATATATATATATATATATATATATATATATATATATATATATATATACATATATATATATATATATATATATATGTATGTATGTAGATAGATAGCGGTATTTCGTCTGCCGTTACGTTCTGAGTTCAAATTCTGCCGAGGTCGACTTTGCCTTTCATCCTTTCGGGGTCGATAAATAAAGTACCAGTTATGCACTGGGGATCGATGTAATCGACTTAATCCTTTTGTCTGTCCTTGTTTGTCCCTTCTATGTTTAGCCCCTTGTGGGCAATAAAGAAATAAGATAGATAGATAGATAGATGTGTGTGCGTGCGTGTGAGACTAATAACCTGGTGTAGAACTCAATATACATAAGTTTCTGAACAAAGTGTTAGATGAGTATAGAGCAGTAATAAGAAAAGAGAAAACAATGGTTATGTTATGAACTTTATTAGCTTACAGCTGTTTCTGCTATAAGATGCAATGAACTCTTAGTCGAGTGTCTGAATAACATCTTATAGCCTCATCAGAGCCTCGAATATGAGTTTTTATTGAGTGAGTTGTATCCAGGTATGGGTGGCTTGTCTGGCATTCTTTGAAGAAAGCTGTCTAGACTCCGTTTAAAGCTGATAGGGTCCTTTTCCTCTTTTATCTGTTTCGGGACAATGTTAAACAGGGCAGGGCCTGTTGAGGAAAAGAAATTATGCCGCAATGTACCTATACGTTGTGATTCTGAATTGGGCAGGGGACGTATGGCTCGTGGTCCCAGCCTTGGATGAACCTTGAAACTAATGTTCAGGTTGTTTGGGCAATGCTGGCGGTATATTTTCCACATCGTACAAATGATGTACCGCTCGCGGCGGCGCTGGAGAGAGTAGAGCTTCAAGGCTTTAAGGCGGTCCCAGTAATCAAGATCAGTCATGCCTTCAATTCGTTTGGTGAGTGCCCTCTGGGGTGATTCAACCCTCGAGATGTTTTGTTTTGTATGGGGCGACCAGAAGGGGCAGCAGTATTCGAGGTGTGGCCGTACAAAGGAGGAGAAAAGCGGAATGAGGACACCTTGTTCTCTGGACCGGAAGGTTCTTAAGATCCAGGAGCTCATCCTACGAGCTATATTGACTTTATTGTTGATGTGGGCACTCCAATTGAGATTGTTGTCAGCAATTACACCTAGATCTCTGATATTGTTGGATGCCGTATATACATACATATATATATATATATATATATATATATATATATATATGTATTCACAATACCCATTTATATACACACACTCGTACATATATGTGTGTGTATGTATATATGTTTGTATGTGTGTATATATATATATATATATATATATACACACACACACATATACGCACAGACATAAACATGTATATATGAATGGACATATTTATGAGTATGTATGTATGTCTGTACGTATATATATGTATGTATGTATGTATGTATGTATCCATACATGTATATATATATATGTATGTATATGAGTATGTGTGTGAGTGTATATATGTATGTATACATGCATGCATGTGTGTATGTATGTATGTATGCATGCATATGTGTAAATACTTAAATGTATAGTGTTATATTCACTCCACCCTATATTCTATTCTACCCCCATTATTGCAGAAGAAAAAACAAGGCCACCAACAAAACAACCTAAAGGAAAGGGTTACTCCCTTTTTTGATTGGTTTTTCTTTGTTTTGTTTCAAATATTTGTTTAATTTTTTACTTTTCCTCTTATTTTCTTTATTTGTTGTTGATTCACATTTTATCTTATTTTTTAAAACCTATTTCCACTTTTTCTTTCAGTTTTTCTGTAGTTATTGTAAATATCGTTAAGTCGATGAGCTGGCAGACTCGTTAGCACGCTGGGCGAAATGGTTACCGATATTTCGTTCGTCTTCACATTCTGAGTTCAAATTCCACCGAGGTCGACTTTACCTTTTTATCTTTTCGGGGTCGATAAAATAAGTATCAGTGAAATACTAGGGTCGATTTAATCGACTAATGCCCTCACCCAAAATTTCAGGCCTTATTCCTATAGCAGAAAGGATTATTAATATCATTATTCAAACAAAATGCTGACCGATGTTTTTTGAGTTTTTACTTTCTCAGTTCACATTCCACTTAGATCGACTTTGCCTTTCATACTTAACAGGATCGATGAAATAGGCAGTAGTCATATCCTCGGATCGATGTAATCGATTTACCCCTCCTCTCAAAAACTGCATACTCTGTTCCAAAATTTCAGACCATTGTTATGGAGACAGCAAGCTGGTAGAATCATTAGCAGGCCAGATAAAATGCTTAGCGGCATTTGTCCGCCTTTACGTTCTGAGTTCAAATTCCACCGAGGTTGATTTTTGCTTTCATCTTTTTGGGGGTCTATAAATTAAGTGCCAGTCAAACACTGAGGTCAATGTAATTGGCTAGTCCCCTCCCCCAAAATTTCAGGCCTTGTGCTTTTAGTAGAAGGGAATGTTATTATCATTAAGGCGGCGAAGCTGACTTTGCTATTCATCCTTTCGGGGTCGAAAATATAAGTACCAGTTGAGCATGAGCAATAGGGCCGATGTAATCAATTACCCCCCCTCTTCCAAAATTTCATTTCACCTGCTGCTGCAGTTGCTGTTGTCTTTGTTGTCGGAGAGCACAAGTTCGAAAAAATAAAGTACCAGTTAAGTACTGGGGTCAATGAAATCGACTAACTACCCCACCCACCCACCTCTAAAATTACTAGACTTGTGCCAAAATGTGAAATGCTTGTATCGTATTTTTCTGTTCTTAAAATACTGTCATCGTATCTGCGTATGTTTGTATTTATGTACGCATGTATGTACGTATATGAATGTATGTGTGTGTGTATATATATATAGATAGATAGATAGATAAATAGATATGCGTACGTGCGTATGAATGAATGTATATGTGATGTATGAATAAATGTATGTGTGGTGTGTGTGCGAATGTGTGTGTGTAGGTGTACGCATGTATGTAGGCATGTGAGTATATATGTTTGTTTTATCTTGTAGCTATATTGATGGTTGAATGTCGTGGACAGTTTCACTCCCTTATCAACAACAACGCCAAACCCAACAATAACTACTACTGCTACTACTACTACTACACCAACAACAGCATCAACGTTGTCCTTCAGTTGAACATTTATAAACACTATGAAAACAGTTACAACATTGTTTGTTGATTCAAGCATCAAATAGATTGCCAGAGCCCAGACTCCTCTGCCTACCCCTCGTTCTCTACCTCTGAGTGTTTGGCAAATGTGGAAGAGGCTAACCAATGTTTTGTTAATGGTTTTATTATTACCGTTGTTCCTGGTGTCTCTCTTTCTTTCTCTCTCCCTCTCTCTCTCTCCCATTCTTCTGACTATCTATCTGTCTGTTTGTCTATCTCTTTATTATCTATCTCTGTCTGACTCAAATGATTGCAAATAGCTGTTTATGCGTGTATGTGTGCGTGTGAATACTGGGGCTGAATGTGTATGCATGCGTATATTTTGATGAGTGTGTATGTTTATTTGTGTGTGTGAGAAAATACATACATTCATGCATCTCACACACACACACACACACACACACAACGTCTACTTTTCCATGCTGGCATGCGTCAGGAGAGAACATATAAAAGCACAGTGTTCTACTGCTGGATGCTCTTCCCGTTGCTGAATCCCCACTTATTTCAAAGTGAGAGAGAGAGGTTATGCGCGATAGTGGTATCAATGAGACCCAAAGGTTTCAGGTAATGCTGAGTAAGTGCTATCGATAGACCATGGTTAAGCTCCAGGTTCGGTGATTATGCGAATAAGGGGTCCAATGTAGGTCATATATCAGCATGTAAATATAAGGATTTACTTTTCGTAATGAGATTAAAAAAAAAACCAAGGTTGTGTACGTTTTAGAACATTTATAAACGTTCTATAATGTACACAGACTTGGTTGTTGTTTTTTATCTCCTTACGAAAAGTAAATCCTTACATATATATGTACTTCCGGTTTCGTAGTGTTAAGACGTGTTTCTCTGTCTCCTGAAGCAACCAACAGGTATTTTTCCATATCGAAGATAAATATTTGCTAAAACTGACACAAAACTCGGTACCTGTTGTTTAACGACGGTCCTTTGCGGTACTACTAAAGCAGCACGGTCCCGAACGCGCAGTCGCGCGCCCGCACTAGCTAGTCGTGAGTGGTCGATCCTAACCCTAACCCTAAACACGTATTCATTTGCACACGCGGGTTAGGGATAGGGTTAGGGTTAGGATCGACCACTCACGACTAGCTAGTGCGGACGCGCGACTGCGCGTTCGGTACCGTGCTGCTTTAGTAGTACCGTCCTTTGCATTACATCCGTTGAAAGAGAAGGAAAATAGTATATTATACAACGCACATTAATGTCAGTGAACCAAAGCGAATAGCCATCTTCGAAGGAACCACGTGCTGAGAGATTGTACTTGTAAAGATAGAAATTTGAGCTAAGTTTTATTCTTTATTCTTTGTTTACATTCTAAAAATTTACGACAAAATAATTTATTTCACATTTGTTTTATAACATACTGTAATTTCTCTCACACAATAGTTTACTTTATTTACGATAAAATCGTTTCTCTCACACAATAGTTTAGTTTATTTACATACTGAAAACCTAAGGTGAAAAAAAAAAATTCCCTTGTATTAAAATCTTCACTCAATTTCCCTTATAGTCACCTCGTTTTTACACTCTTAATCAAAAATCTCTATTCTTATCCCATCTTCTCTCCCTCACTTTTTCTCTCTTAGTTTCCTCTCTCTCTGTTTTCCGTGATATATATTTTGTTTTTCTTTTCATTTTCATTTTGTCTTGTTTTGTTTTGTTTGTTTTCTATCTTGAGTTATCTTCTCTCTCTTTCTCATACATCTCTATTCCTATCACATCCTCTCTCTATCTATCTATCTATCTATCTATCTCGTACTCTGTACGCACTCTCTATTCCTGTACATTCGCTCTACTTCGTATTCTCCCTCCCCTCTTTATTATCTTTTCTTTCTTTCTATTAGTATTTCTCTATACTTTAAGATAACCTCTCTCTCAAATACCGTGCACCATGGATACCAGCAGACAAAGTTTTATACAGCGCCAAATTGAAGCTAACAAGAAGATGTGCCGAAACTGGCAATTAGAGGAAATTCGCCTTCTTGTACAAGCATGGAACCTGGCCAAAGGATCACCAGCAAATGATCTAATAGCCGAAACCCTGGATAGGTATAATTTCCACAGGTCAATGGTTCAAATTGATCGAAAGAAACTGGAGCTTATTCTCTCCTACGAACTCATAAAACCATACCATGACCTCCTAGAAGGCATTATGAGAGACACAGACTCAAAAAAGGACAATGAAGACCCTGCACACTGTGCTCAGGCTCAGGAAGACCAAACGGATCACCAAAACAAGGCAAATGCCACCAGTGCTGTAGCCACTGCTGAGGGCTGCAATGGCCATGGTGAATGCAGCCAACGCAGCACCACACCAAACGACAGAGACAGGAGAACAGACAAGGAGACGGTGAACACAAACACAAACAGGCTTCAAGCCCAAGCACGCCATACAAAGAAAAAGAAACGGATTATCTGTAAATTCTACCTAAATGGTACCTGTTGGCACGGAGAAAAGGGACGAAACTGCAAATTTGCCCGTCCCAAACACCACCAGCTAAACAAGGTAGATAACCACTCACAACAAAATAAGCGGGAGCGCAGAAAAGGGAGACCAAAAAGCTTAAACCTGCATACCCATAATCTACCAAGAACCAACAGGATTCACAAAGAGAGAAGTCCATATATTCCTTCTGCTCCCAACAAAAGGCTGTATGCAGAGGCTGTACGAACTGCAGTAGCTGACCAGCAAGCTTTTTTAAGCATGGCCCAGAAAATGGTACAACAGTTAACGTGGATGCAGAGGGTACAGAGTCAACACCACACGAACCATTGTCCAAAACCACCACAGATGATGGATCAGGGATGGCCACCGCTAACACCAGGAACCCCTGCACAGATATCACACCCATATTCCTACTGAATATCCGGGGCCTATTACGAACAGGCGGTAAAGACAAGTTTCTATACCTGAAAGACCTAGTTACATGCAATCAAGCAATATGCATGGTGCTTACCGAAACGCATCTAACATCTAATATAGCAGATGCGGAGATAAACATACCAGAGAATGCCGTACTCCGAACAGACAGAAGGGATAGAAGTCATGGGGGAGTTGCAATGTACATCCGAGAAGATGTCACACCCCTACTACTCTTATCACACTCAAACTCTGCCTGTGATACTTTAATAGTACACATAAAACAAATTGATGTAGTTCTATGCTCAACATACCGTCCACCAAATACCGCAAAGCAGGAGGGTAAATTTGAGGACAGCCTCAGACGCATAGAAGAGGTCTTGACAAATCTGGACCAACACATGAATATACTTTTCCTAGGCGACTTTAACCTCCCAAATGTTAAATGGCCTGAAGGTCACATCCTCTCTGGGATGTCACTGCATGAACAAAGCCAGGCAAAAATCTTTGTTAGAACTCTCCAACATGCTGTTCATGGAACAAGTGATACTCCAACCAACCAGGGGAAGCAATATTTTATATCTCTGCTTCACAGAGATGTAAAATATGTATATATACATATATATATATACTAGACTTTCAAAATAAACACATAAAAAGTGTTTCTTTGGAAGTCTAGTGTGTGGCATTATTCTGTAGTAATGCCCTTATATAAATATAAATGAATATAATACAGTTTCTACAGCTGGATGCCCTTCCTAACGCCAACCACTCTGAGAGTGTAGTGGGTGCTTTTTACGCGCCACCAGCATAAGAGCCAGTCCGGCGTACTGGCAACGGCCACGCTCAAATGGTGTTTTTTTTACGTGCCACCTGCACAGGAGTCAGTCCAATGTTTTGTTCACATGCCACCGGCACAAGTGCCAGTAAGGCGAAGCTGGAAACGATCGCGCTCAAATGGTGCTTTTTACTTGCCACCGGCACGGAAGCGAGACCGCTGCTCTGGCAGTGATCCTGCTCGGATGGTGCTATTAGCGCTCCACTGGCACGGGTGCCAGTCATCGAATTTGGTTCAGTTTCGATTTCACTTGCCCCAACAGGTCTTCGCAAGCAGAGTTTAGTGTCCAATGAAGGAAGGTTGGCATGGGTGCCAGTCATCGAATTTGGTCCAATTTCGATTTTGATTTCACTTGCCTCAACAGGTCTTTGCAAGCAAGGTTTTGTGTCCAAAGAAGGAAAGGTACGCATAAGTGGGCTGGCTACACCCCAGGTAAAGGCCACGGGTTATGGTCTCATTATTATTATTATTACTAAGGTGGCGTGTTGGTAGAACCATTAGCATGCCAGGTGAAATGCTTAGCAGTATTTCGTTTGCTGCTACATTCCGAGTTCAAATTCTTGGCCATGAGGAGATATTAGCTTGCTTGGAAATAGGTGAGTGTTGGCAACCAGAGGGGCATCTGACCTCAACAGAAAATCTGCCTCAACAAACACTGTCTGACTGATGCAGACATGGGAAAGTGGATATTAAATTGAGAAGGAAGATGATGATGGTGGTGGTGGTGGTGGTAAAAAATATATATATATATCATTATCAACATCAACATCAACATCATCATCATCATTATCATCATCATGAGTTGGACGATTTCACAAAAGTATTAATCTTTATTTTGTACAACAGTCGCTTCGACCCATTCTGCTACTGTCCCTTACAGGTGGGACTCCATTCAACATGTGTTGCATCTATTTTGCAATCTGGGACAAATCAGGTACATCCGCACATAAAGTGGTGTCTCGCTAAAGACCCTGCGTTTAGGTAGTCATGTTGTTATATACCTGTTGAGCTAGGGAACTGATATATATGTATACATGTATGTATGTATGTTTATATATATATATATGTATATATATATATATAAATTGTAAATGCAAAAATAAAAAAATAAAAACAAAAACACAAAGGATTCTGCGGTACACGTGTTTCAAGCTTTATAGTTGTTACATCAGTGTATAATTGACAATATAAAGCTATCTTCAGCCGCAAATGTATGTATTCTCTCCCAAGAATTATATCACATAGGCGTTAAAGGAGGAAGAAAGATGAGATATAAGAGGTGAGGTTCCGTTTGGTATTTTGCATTGTACTATACCTCGTAAAATTCTTAATTTGATATATTTATACATAATTTTCTTGGAATTCCGGAATCCGTCCATACCTTGCCACAATTCAGTGTGTATATATATATATATATATATATATATATATATACACAAGCATATATATATATGCACAATGCGCATACACATGCATACATACACATATATGCATATACATGTGGTTATGTATTTATAGATAGAAAGCTTTATAGAAAAGTAATGTAATATATGTATATATGTATCTATCTATCTATCTATACATATATATGTGTGCATGTACATATGTATGTATAAATATATATACATACACAAGTATATATATATATATATATATATATATATATATATATATATATATATATATATATATTAATTCTTTATTGCCCACAAGGGGCTAAACATAGAGGGGACAAACAAGGACAGACAAAAGGACTAAGTCGATTACATCGACCCCAGTGTGTAACTGGTACTTATTCAATCAACCCCGAAAAGGATGAAAGGCAAAGTCGACCTCAGCGGAATTTGAACTCAGAACGTAGCGGCAGGCGAAATACCATTAAGCATTTCGCCTGGCGTGCTAACGATTCTGCCACCTCGCCTATCTATCTATATATATATTGTGCTTGGCCGTTGCCAGTATCGCCTGACTGGCCTTCGTGCAGGTGACACGTAAAAGCACCCACTACACTCTCTGCGTGGTTGGCGTTAGAAAGGGCATCCAGCCGTAGAAACTCTGCCAAATTTAGATTGGAACCTGGTGTTGCCATCCGGTTTCACCAGTTCTCAGTCAAATCGTCCAACCCATGCTAGCATGGAAAGCGGACGTTAAACGATGATGATTGTGCGTGTATACACACATGCATGCAGAACACAACATAGCAAGTCATCAACACTTCAACCATGACAATTAAAATCATTATCATCATCATCGAGATAAATCATCCTTGTCAACATCATCATCATCAGCAGCAGCAGCAGCAATAGCAACAGCAGCAGTGCAATCACCATTATTGACATCATCATCATCATCATCATCATCACCACCACCATTACAAATACAAACACTGCTGTAACCACCTCCACCACCACCACCACCACCACCATCGTCCTCATCATTATATCATAACTATTATCTCACTTCCCCCCCCCCATCAGCCCTTCAGTGTTATAGCTAATGACATTGTTATTGTGGCTCAATGTTTAAACAGAATTGTTGTGTATTATTGCTGACGTCGTTGTTGTTGTTGTTGCTGTTGTTGTTGTACCATTCTAGTGATGTACGAAGCATTTACAGTTCGGAAACAAAAGGTATGTTCTGATTGTGGGCGGGAAACAGGAAAGCATTTGACAGATTCTCAACTTACCAAACCAGTATTGCAGGCGCCCTGGGTATACTGTGTGTACATAGGCATATATATATATATATATATATATATATATATATATATATATATATATATATATA
>NC_142940.1:51080796-51083296 GCF_046866305.1 Octopus bimaculoides | reverse complement strand
AATCATCCAACCCATGCTAGCATGGAAAGCGGACGTTAAATGATGATGATATATATATATATATATATATATATATATATATATATATATATATATATATATATACGCACACATGCAAATGTATGTATGTGTGCATGTAGATGAGAATGAGATTGTATCTGTCTTGTTTTCACAACAGTATTATAATAATGGAACTTAAGGAAGAGCAAACAGGTGTTTTCATGGACAGGTGTGCAGCTGAATAATTGATCAATCCAATATGTACTGCCACGCCCACTGATGGTGCAGTGGTGCAGTTTTTGCACTGACAATGTACATTCATATATTCTGTCTCTCTTTCTCAGTCTCTGTCTCTCTTTCTCTCTCTCTGTCCTTGTCTCTCTCTCCCTCTCTCTATCTCTCTCTCTCCATGACACAGACGCCATTATTCATTTTCATTTGCTTTTTCTCAATATTTTTCTTTCTTTCCCTCTTTCTCTGTTTGTGTGTAAGCTGTTTGCACATGTATGTGATTGCAATGTGTGTGTGTGTGTGTGTGTGTGCAAATATATATATATATGTATATATATATATATATATATATATATATATATAGTGAGAGAGAGATGCCTATAAATATACATACACATATACATGCAAACACACATATATATAATACATACATACATACATACATACACACACACATACATATATAGTGATATATATGTATAGAGAGAGAGAGGGAGAGAGAAAAAGTGAAATGTATGCATTTCTCTTTCTCTCTCTCTCCCTCTCTCCCATGTTCCCAAATTAGTCACTCTCTTTTCCTTTGTCCATCTTTCATGAGCTTTCTTTTTGTCTCTCTTCAACGTTTTTATAACCATTCTATCTCTTTCTCTCTCTCTCTCTCTCTCTCTCTTTCACTCTGTTTTTTTCTTTCTCCCTCTTTCTTTTTCACTCAGTCACAATACACACATACATAAACACAATTAGTTATTCTCGCATGGAAACACACACACACACATATATATTTACATACACACGTTGAAACTTACTCTTGCATATAACAAAAATATTTAACTATATCCGAATGAAGGCAAAGGTGTGTGGATATACCTGCAGATCGTTATTTGTGTATGCATGGGTGTTTCTAATAGTGTGTGTGCATTTGTACCTAAGCATGTGTGTGTGTGTGTGCATTTGTACCTAAGCATGTGTGTGTGTGTGCATTATATAGATATATGCTTATGGTGGTAGTGATAGTGCTACTCATAGTGGTGGTGGTAGTGGTGGTGGTGGTAGTGGTGGTGGCGGCTGTAGGCTTTGCTTATTGGTGTTTTGACTATGTGCAGTGGTTTACTCTTTTACTTGTTTCAGTCATTTGACTGCGGCCATGCTGGAGCACCGCCTTTAGTCGAGCAAATCGACCCCAGGACTTATTCTTTGTAAGCCTAGTACTTATTCTATCGGTCTTTTGCCGAACCGCTTAGTTACGGGGACGTAAACACACCAGCATCAGTTGTCGAGCAATGCTGGGGGGACAAACTGACACACAAACACACACATACATATATATATACATATACATATACGGCGGGCTTCTTCCAGTTTCCGTCTACCAAATCCACTCACAAGGCTTTGGTCGGCCCAAGGCTATAGTAGAAGACACTCGCCCAAGGTGCCATGTAGTGGGACTGGACCCGGGACCATGTGGTTGGTAGGCAAGCTACTTACCACACAGCCACTCCTGTGCCTATGTTAATTTATGCTGACAATGTTTTTACTATAGAGCTGTTTCTGTTGCATAATTTGAATTTTGTTTTGCTTATGTAACACCTTTGCAAATCAGTGTGTGGTTTATACACCATCTTGATATACTTCAGACTAGTTGATTTGATTTCATTCTGTAGGTGACATGAATAAGTGGTGATAGTGGGAGGTAGGGGATTGCTGGTGGTGTTGGTGTGTGATGGTGGTTTTGGTGGTAGTGGTCATGGTGTATGCATGCATGTATGCAGATATGTATGCATGCTCTCAATCATGCATATACATTTGGAATATATAGGAATGCACACACATAAACAACAATGAAACATAAATTTGTGTTCTATTATGATACATACAGCCATAAATTCAAGTTTATACACATGCATATACACCTCACGCACACATACGTATCTACATCAACCATTCTAAGTAACCACAAGCTCCAAAAGCATCTTGTTTTGAACAAAAGAGCCCTCCCATTTCGTTTGTGACTGGTTTCATTTCTTCAAAAGGAGAAAAACACTGAAAATAAATCTGAAAAATATACATGCACACATGCATATATACATACATGCAAAGATACGTGTATACATATATATACATATGTCAAAACAGCTGTCATGGTGGCAGAGGGTTAGGAAGTGCACCGGCATTTCAAAAGGTATCTTTGGTATTAGGAAGGGCATCTAGCCATAGAAACTATTCCAATGCTGAGATTAAGAACTCAAAGCAACCCTGTTGCTCATTAGAT
>NC_142940.1:51053296-51075796 GCF_046866305.1 Octopus bimaculoides | reverse complement strand
ACCCAGATTTTTCCTATATTATTACAACTTGATTTCTGGGGGGGGGGGGGGGGGGATTCTGGTACATAAACCCAAATTTTTCCTCTATCATTATAAATACATTTCTTTTTGCCTTGGCACATAAACCCAGATTTTTCCTATATTATTACAACCTGATTTCGGGGTGAGGTGGGGGGTGGGGGTTCTGGTACTTAAACCCAAATTTTTCTTATATCATTATAAATGCATTTTCTTTTTGCCCCGGCACATAAACCCAGATTTTTCCTGTTATTACAACCTGATTTCTGTTTTATTTTTTTTCTGGTACATAAACCCCAATTTTTCCTATATCATTATAAATACATTTCTTTTTGCCCCGGCACATAAACCCAGATTTTTCCTACATCACAACAACCTGATGTCTGTGTTTTTCCCTGGTACATTAACCCAGATTTTTCTTATACTATATTATTACAATTAGATTTCTTTTGCACTGATACACAAAACCAATGTAACACCAATATTGTTACACTGAGACACAAATATATAACATTGTCTCAAACTCTACCATTACCTCATCTCAGACACAGATTGAAATATGTGACTAATTCTGTTAAAACTGCTATATTTGATAGATCAAGAAGTCATCTCGATTTGAGTAGCATCCTGCCAAAATTTCAATTCTCATTTTAAGGAAAACTATTTTGTTTCAATTATTCTGTCTATGATCTCAGGAAAATGTATGAATATCTCATCATTTCATTTTACTATATTCCTTCCACTAAAAATATAGAACTATTCCTCTATATCAAAAAAAAGATTATTTTTATTTGGACTCTAATAGAAAAGTTGGTGTTAATTTTGAGATTTCACAGTCATCTTTCTACCTGATTACCTATCTACCCCAGTCATATCTTTAACTATCCACCCGGCCTTGTTGCTAGTGACCTACCCAGTTAATGTCTCTACCCACCTATCCAATTATTTTTGTAGTAACCTACCCAGTTACATCTGTAGCTGCCTGCCAAGTATATCTCAAACTACCAACCTAGTCAATGTTCCCAGCTACCTACCCAGGCATGTCCTTACCTACAAACCCAGCCTTGTTACTACCTACCTACCTAATAAATGTCCTTAATTATCCCTAGACTCATCATTAGCTACCTACTTAGTCGATGTCTCTAGCTACCTAGCAAACATGTCCCTAGCTACTGACCTAGTCAATGCCTCCAGCTACCTAGCAATCATGCCTCCAGCTACCTAGCAATCATGCCTCTAGCTACCTAGCAATCATGTCTCTATACCTAGCAATCATGCCTCTTGCTACCTAGCAATCATGTTTCTAGCTACCTAGCAATCATGCCTCTTGCTACCTAGCAATCATGTTTCTAGCTACCTAGCAATCATGACTCTTGCTACCTAGCAATCATGCCTCTAGCTACCTAGCAATCATGCCTCTAGCTACCTAGCGATCATGCCTCTAGCTACCTAGCGATCATGCCTCTAGCTACCTAGCGATCATGCCTCTAGCTACCTAGCGATCATGCCTCTAGCTACCTAGCGATCATGTTTCTAGCTACCTAGCGATCATGTTTCTAGCTACCTAGCAATCATGACTCTTGCTACCTAGCAATCATGACTCTTGCTACCTAGCAATCATGTTTCTAGCTACCTAGCAATCATGTTTCTAGCTAACTAGCAATCATGTTTCTAGCTACCTAGCAATCATGACTCTTGCTACCTAGCAATCCTTTTCTCTAGCTACCTAGCAAACCTGCCTCTTGCTACCTAGCAATCATGCCTCTTGCTCCCTAGCAATCATGCCTCTTGCTACCTAGCAGTCATGTCTCTAGCTATCTAGCAATCCTACCTCTTGCTTCCTAGCAATCCTGCCTCTTGCTACCTAGCAATCCTTTTCGCTAGCTACCTAGCAATCCTACCTCTTGCTTCCTAGCAATCATGTCTCTAGCTACCTACCAAGTCAATATCCCAAGCTGCCTCCCCACCACCCACACCCACTCTTCCCTGGTCATGGATCATGTCTATAGATATATTCTATTTTCGCATTGAATGACAGCAATAAACTAAAGTGGTCAATTGTTTATTTATTTTGTTCCCATAATCAGCAGTTGACGTTAGCCTTTTGTTTTTTATTATTTTTATTTATTCATTTCCTGTTTTATTATTTGTTTATTTGTTTGTTTGGTTTCTTTTTTGTGTGTGTGTGTAGCCAGGAATTGATTTTTCTTGTTTTTCTTTTTCATTTATTTTCTTTTTCTTTATTTTTTTTTTCTGCAAGCTAAAATCAAACCTTCTATTTCAACCATTATTCCCGAGCTTTTGAGCCATTGTTACCTTTCATATTAGCTCATTTCCTCTCTGACCAGTCTTCCACGATACCGATCATGGAAGTGATTTTCTCTCTGTTCTCTTTCCTTTATTATTACTTTTTTTTTTGTTATTTCATTTCATTTCGCTTTTTATTTTTTCTTATATATTTTTTTTTTTTTCCTGTTGTTTTGTTCTTATCTAAACCTATTTCTTTAGTGTAATTAGCTTTCAGTTTGTATTTTATTGTTTCCTTATATAGAGAGAAAAGTTATTTTTATTTTTATTTTTTTGTTTTGTACTTCATCATCATATTTTTTTTTTTTTTTTTTTTTTTTTTTTGCTATGCTGGCTTATTATACTAATTACTCTATCTTTGCTTGCTTCTAAATATTTTTCTAGATCCATTGTGGTTACTTTATGATAGTTTTCTATCTGTATCAGGTCTTTTTATCCCCTGTGCACTTGGTTAGCTATATATATATATATATACACACACTCTATACGCTATCTCTGTAATCAGCATTATATACACTATATATACGTTTACATATGTGAGTGAATGAGTGTGTGTATGTGTGTGCGCGTATATGTATTTATATATATATAAATGTGTGTGTGCGCATGTACATATATATATTTATATATACACACACACACAAAGACAACCAAGCATGCACGTGCACACACACACACGCACACTATATATGTATGCATATATGTGTGTGTGTGTAAACATATATAGATAGATAGATCAGACTGGAGCCTGGTGCAGCCTCCTAGCTTCCCAGACCCCAGTTGTACCATCCAACCCATGCCAGCATGGAAAACGGACGTTAAACGATGATGATGATGATGATGATGATGATATGTATAAGCAAGCTACTTACCACACAGCCACTCCTGCGCTTGGCAAAGTTTCTACAGCTTGATGCCCTTCCTAACGCCAACCACCCTGAGAGTGCAGTGAGTGCTTTTTACGTGCCACCAGCACAACATGCCACCAAAAGTGTATAACGATATTCAATAGTCTCGTCAATGAAGAGGGCACATGATAATTCAATATTCTGACTGAACATTACTTCCCTCACTTTTCAATTATGGTCTTCCAAAATCTACATTGAGCTGCTCAACTTTACTCTCAAGACTCTTCTTCCACTGTTGGTCCTTGGTTCCTTTTTACTCTACTTTTAACAGTAAGGAGCTCTCTAGAGACCATGAAATAACAGGTTATCATCATGTAGTGGTGCCTGATACCAGTCGCCATTATGGAGAGTTTATCCATGCATGCACAGAGACTAGTCTTCCGGAAGGAATGCAGAAAGTCCCTCATGCGCATACGCGGTCATCCAACATCCAAGTGTTCCCATGTCTCTCTGCCTTTTTTGCTTGCTGAACTTCGTGGAAGCTGGACGTCTCGACAGCAGCTCTCTGTCAACTCTACAATGAATCCTCATAGTTAACCAGAGAGGAGGAAATGACTACAAACCACGCAACTTCATTGACGGCGTCTCATCTAACCCAAAGGCGACATGCTACCGAATTCCCTCCTAATGTGAGCAGAATTCTACTGCAATAAAATATTTGTTGTGCTGTTTTAGTTTAGAATCTGCATTCCGTTTTCTTCCTTGAAAAATTTCATGTACGGAATTGGGATACACAGGATGGTGTATGCCCACTTTCCTACAATCCCATGGCATTAAGTCTGCCTTATGGACAGGGCGATACTTTAGCCCTGGTTGGTAGCCCTTCCTACAGAGGCTGTCTCAATAAAAACACTATTGGTTGTGTAACCTTATCACATCATTTATGTTTGTAACATCAGATAAAATTTAATTTCACAACTGTATCAACCCTTTAGTATTTGAACTGGCCATATCCAGCCCAAATATCTCACCTGTTTTGTGCTCAAACAGGTCAGATCTAACCTCTCACACTTCACCGACAATGCCATTCTAAAAATACACAGTCAGATCATTTAAATCTCAAAGCTATAAGATAACACTGGATTAATCCAAAACAATGTGGACAAATAAGCATTACATTCAAGAAAATAATCTGAATAGTAAAAGGTTAAGGAAACTAGGACCTTAAGTGAAGCCCTCTAACTTTAGCAAGTGTCCTATTTTGCAGTAGGATGGGCCTGGTTGTTATTCAACTACTTCTGCAAGGTTCTGGAGAAGCTGGTCCCAAAGTGACAACAGAATTGTTGTAGAAGACTACTAAAAGAGTGAACCTGACAAAATAGAATATGAAAAAAAAAAAAGAAAGAATGCGAAAGATATGGAATATGGATCAGAAAGATTTGTTCTGTGATTGAGAATATATATCAAATGGTGAGGAAACAATGGCTGTCTTAGCTGGAGTTAGAAAAGACCGTCAGAGCTGCGGAAGATGCAGGATATAGTCACACATAGGAACGGAAATTGAATAAGAAATGGAAGAAAGATCAATGAATCAGGAGGTTGTTAGTAGTAGTAGTAGTAGTAGTAGTAGTAGTAGTAGTAGTAATGAGAGCAAGAATAAGCTTTACTTCAGACAATGAAGTATTATTTGAGAAGAGAGAAAGGTGCTGACATATAAATGAGACATGAAATAGGGACAGAACAGGATGACCAGCTTTGTGTGAAAACGAAAAGTTACGAAAAGTGGGAATGAAACTGGATAAACCATTGGCAAAAATTTAAGTTGAAACTATAAGAGAGATTGTTGAAGTGTTAGAGATTTTAAGCTCTTTGCAGTATTTGTTGGTATCGAGTGACTCATTCCTAAAACTGCTCGCCTTTTGTTTAAATCAGAAAATATTATTGAAAACAATAAAAAAAGGTAAAGTTACTTTCTTGGGTCATGCTGACTCACAAGGGCCAGTTTCCTGGTTTACATGGTGTATAGATGCCCCACCTGGATGAGATGCCAGTCCATCGAAGGATTACTCACTTTTGCTAGCTGACTGGAGTGGAGCAACATAAAATGAAGTGGTTTCCTCAAGAACACAATACATCAACGGTCCAGGAATCGAAACCACAATCTTACGATCATGAGTCAAATACCCTAACCACTAAGCCATGTGCTTCCACTATATTAAAAGCAATGGATTGGCAGAATTATTACTGCATTGGACAAAATATCTTGGTGCTTTTTCTTTTGGATCTGAGTTCAAATCCTGCCAAAGTCACCTTTACCTTTCATTCTTCCAGGGCTGATAAGATAACATACCAGTCAAGTACTGGGATCAATGATACCAGCTAATCTCGTCTCTTCAAGATTGCATGAACAAACCTGTGCCTATCCACACAGCCATGCCTGCACCTTGATTTAATAAGCTATAACCAAATTTAAAGGATTATAACCCCTAAAAAAATTATCTTATTTTCTGCTGACATGGAAAATGCTAGTTTGACTTGCTACAAACAACAGCCAAATTTGTCTTGTATCACATGTTAATGTTTCAAAAACTGAAAGAGGAATCTGAAAGAAATAAGAGAGCATCTGCATACTGGAAGCAACACCAAAATCTGTCTCATATCACAACTCACTGTCTTAGAGATTGAAGGAATCTGAATCTGAAAGGAGAAAATAAACACCAAGAGGTTGGTCAGGAATGGAAAATCTTTGACCATAGGTCTGCTCTTGAATAACGATGAGCTTGGAATAAACAACAACAACAGCAACAACAAACTACCCAACAAGCCAACCAGTTCTTAGTAACCAAATATTATTTCTTCATAATTTCTTAAAATTCCTACAGCTTGTCAAAGAAGAAAGATATTTGAGTGGATCAAAAAGGCTTTGAAGAATTACGAATTTTCTTTGCTCTTGAGATCTTCTCAACCAATTTTCAGTAGGGTTTACAAGAACCCAAGACTCTCAGAATCTCTCTTTTTTCTTTTTCTTTTTGGGTTCCTTATTTCCTTAAAATTCCCTTAAACTGACTGATTTTCTAAGAATCATATTTCATTTATAAAAGGAATCATGTTAATCCCAGAACAAGACAACTTCACAAGGTTCCCTAGATGTCTTCTAGTTAACCAAACCAAAGATCCGTTCTTCTTTTCTTACTTTCTTTCTTTCTTTCTTTATTTCTTTCCCTTTTTTTTTCCTTTCATACTGAAGAAACTATCAGATGTGTTAATATTGATCCATGTTCAAACAGACATCTGATAATTTTACAAATGTAAGCAACATCTTGGAAGGTTCATGGGTGAGGCTGAGGAGAGAAACTGAAGTAGATCAGAAAAAGGTGACTATGGTGGTGGTGATGGTGGTGATGAGGAGGATGACATTGACCTTGTCAATAATGATGATGATAATGATGATGACAAGGATAATAATGATGATGATGGCGATTGTGGTGGTGGTGGTAGTTATCATCACCACCACCACCACCATCATCATCATTGTCATCATCACCATCATAATCAACATCCTCATTGTTATCATCGCTATCATCATCATAACCACCACCACCACCGCCACCATCATCATCATTATAGTTTAACACACCTTTTTCCATGCTGGCATAGATTGGACAGTTTTCTTCAACAGGATCCAATGGATCCAAGAATTGCATCGTGCTCCAATATCTTTTTTGGCCTGGTTTCTACAACTGGATGCCCTTCCTAATGCCCAACCACTTCATAGCACATATACTCGGTGCTTATATCATGCGATCGACACTATTGATTCTGGCGACCATAAAGAAGGATTGTGACGTCCAAGACTTTCCCAATATTTTTAACTGAAGATGCGAAAACCATCATACTACTGGATATCATTAATTCAACAATATCATAAATACCACCTTTTTTTTCAACAGCCATTACTATTAATAACATTAGTTTAACAATAATATAAATTCAATCTCTTTCCATGGCCATCCTATCTTATTTTTATTTTTGGAACAATTTTTCTTTGCATTTACTTTTTTATATATATATATATATACATATGCTATAGTGCAATTTGAGTGAAATTTAGCTGCTATTTTTACCAGGTTGAGTATCTGCATAGAAGCTCCCTCAATGTCTTGACTACACATATATAGAAGTGGATTATAATACTTTGTGGTATCTATTTACAGTTTAGTAAACTGTACCATTGCTGAGACCTATGTGTTTTTGCCATAGACATAATGTAACCCTTAGGAAAGGAAATATACTGACAAACACCTAAGAGGATTGCCTTGTAGCCAAAGTAACTGAGGACATCCACCTCTTCAATATCTCCATTTCTCTCTCTTTCTCTCTTTTCTTTGGGTGTTTTCTGACTAACTTGAAGTTTTTTTGTCAGTTCTCAAGTGGTTTTATGTGGATCTTTATCAATGACAATCTTTAATCGACTGTCATTGATGACAGATGAGCGTCCACTACACTCACGATCTTCAAGGCTCAGGTCTCCAATGTGAAATCGTTTAAATCAGTTTCAAGCTGACCACTCACTGGTCATTTCCTTACCAAACATTTCGTTGACATTGCAAACAGTTTCAGCTGCTTTAAATCCTTTTTTGAAGTTGAACAGCAAAATTGCTCAAATATCACGCTTTAACAGTTCTATTTCGGATGATTGTAACAGCAGCAACAAAAATATCAATGTTAATTTATTTCTACATTTGGGCAAGTCTCTGTCTGTATCATCAGACAATTGCAAAAAAAGAATTAAAAAAAAATTCAAAACTCTGCAAAAATCTGGTACAGATTCTTCATGGTTCAAAACGTTGCTTACTTTTTACTCAATCTGATACACATATGTCTTCTGCAAATGTAAGTTGAAACATCCTGACCAAGTTGTAAGGAAATGAGAAATTAAATATATGTGTGTATTTAATTCATCATTTATATATATATATATATATATATATATATATATATATATATATATTTATATATATGTATAAATATATATACATGCATGTATGTATATATCAATGTATATATATATATATATATATTTATATATATATATATATATATATATATATATATATATATATATTTATATATATATATATATATATATATATATATATATATTTATATATATGTATAAATATATATACATGCATGTATGTATATATCAATGTATATATATATATATATGTATAAATATATATACATGCATGTATGTATATATCAATGTATATATATATATATATATATTTATATATATGTATAAATATATATACATGCATGTATGTATATATCAATGTATATACATATATATATATATTTATATATATGTATAAATATATATACATGCATGTATGTATATATCAATGTATATACATATATATATATATTTATATATATGTATAAATATATATACATGCATGTATGTATATATCAATGTATATACATATATATATATATTTATATATATGTATAAATATATATACATGCATGTATGTATATATCAATGTATATACATATATATATATATTTATATATATGTATAAATATATATACATGCATGTATGTATATATCAATGTATATACATATATATATATATATTTATATATATGTATAAATATATATACATGCATGTATGTATATATCAATGTATATACATATATATATATATATTTATATATATGTATAAATATATATACATGCATGTATGTATATATCAATGTATATACATATATATATATATATTTATATATATTTATATATAAGTATAAATATATATACATGCATGTATGTATATATCAATGTATATACATATATATATATATATATATATTTATATATATGTATAAATATATATACATGCATGTATGTATATATCAATGTATATACATATATATATATATATATATATATTTATATATATGTATAAATATATATACATGCATGTATGTGTATATCAATGTATATACATATATATATATATATATATATATATATATATATATATATATACATACATACGCATATATAAAAAAAAATTCACTGACATACATAAATACATATATATATATATATATACACACACACACACACACAAACACATATACATATACTTAAGCACACGCATTGCCACAAACAGATAAATATGTGTGTGTGTGTGTGTGTGTTTTGTATATAGGCATGTATGCACGAATGAACACACACAGAAAAAGAGTGAGACCAGACAACACATGCAAGCTACTTCCTGATTGCTGAAAGAAGACTGACAAGAACAGTCAAAACTACCAATTCCAGCTGTAATGAATGAGAAAACACAGAGAAAATCATTCCCAGGATTCTTTCGATGGAACTTCACGAACCAATGTGGGAGCCTCTGCATGGTCAACTGAACTACTAAAAACCACAGCCAAATTTCCTTTAACCATGCCTTACAGTCTAAACAGTTATATACTGTATGCTACTGGATTTTCCGCTATATGTTTCAGTAAAAGATGTGATGGTCACAACTGGATTGATCATAGGTTTGCCAAGTTAATGTTGACAATAGTGATGTCACCGTTTGTGACTGGGCAGCAACTGGTGACAATTGTTGACAATTTTTTTCAACAGAATGTTCAATTCCGCTGTACTTTCGAATTTCTTTTGTAATAAAAATTCCTTAGCTTGAAAGACAAGTAAGGGTTAGTGACAGGAAGAGTATCTGGCTGCAAGAATTCTGTATAAATTACCTCCCACTTAAACCATGCTAGAATTTAAAAAGAAACAAACATTTAATGAAATGATATATGAAGCCATATTTATACACATATCTTTTCTCTTTTATCTTTTACGTGTTTCAGTCATAAGATTGCAGCCTATAGCATCAGGCCAAACAGTCTTATGAGTGGATTTGGTAGACGGAAACTGAAAGAAGCCCATCATATATATACATATACATAATATGCATATACATATATATATATATATATATATATATATATATATATATATATTCACATATATCTATGTGTCTGTGTTTGACAGCTGGTGCTGGTATGTTTACATCCCTGTAACTTAGCAGTTTAGCAAAAGTGAACCGATAGAATAAGTACCAGGTTTAATAAATAACTTCTAGGGTTGATTTGTTTGACTAAAACCCTTCAAGGCAGTGCTCCAGGCAAATGACTGAAACAAGTAAAAGAGTGAAAGAATAAAAGAATAATCCCTTCAGGATGGTTTTCCAAGACATCAGAAAATGGAAAAATTGAGTTGATGACTAATATATATAAGTGTATTCCAATCATGACCATCTCGTCTTTTTTTTTTTTTTTTTCAATATACAGTAAACTCAGTACCACATTTATCCAATGTGTCATTTTCTCTCAAAGACAGAACAGAGAGCGATGTGAGAGAGATTTAGCTATCATTTCTAGCATAAACCCTTGTCAGCTCATGCTGCAAAGTGATACATCAATCAGGTGAAATTCCAACTTCGCCCAACTTCTTTTGTCCTGTAATATATTTATTTATTTATTTACTTATTTATCTTTCCTCACTCCACCCCTATGCCCCAGACACACACCTCTACCCTACATCATGCCCCCTCCACACTACCTTTCCTCCAGAATCTTTCTCACAGAAGATTTCAACCAACATCAGAAATATCATATAGCCATTAAGACAATAACTGGTAAATTCTTCAGCAACAGTCGCTCGGCTTTCTTCAGCTTCTGTTGTTTGTTTGTTTGTTTGTTTTTCTTTCAGAACTTTTCTGAGCTAATTGGTGTCTTTGTTGTGTTACTTTCCAAGAATTTGGAAGTTATATATCATTACTTGTGTGTGTATTTGTGTGTGTGTATGTATGTAAAATAATCCTAAAAGAATATACAATGACACTACATAAATGTATCTATGTGTATGTATATGTGTGTGTATCTGTGTATGTGAGTATATGTGTGTGTATATATGTGTTTGCCATCCTAATTAGGACTGTCTCTGTAAAGGAATGTGGAAATAAAGTTGGTTAAAATGGAATGGCAGAGTGTCAAGATAAATGCCTTGTTTTTTTTTTTTTTAATATATTCTACGTTCTAGTCCCACCAGACTCAACCTCATCTTTCTCAGCCCTCTTAGAGTTGGCAAAATCAGTTCCAATATTATATTAGCCCTTGCAGTTCAAATGCCAGTTTTTCCTTTCAGGGTTGATAAAATAAGCACCCAGGGTCAATGTAATCTTGATGGAGCAGGCCTATGATCAAAGGTAGTCCATCCATGACCATCTCGTGTTTTTTTGTCAATATACAGTAAACTCAGTACCACATTTACCCAATGTTTCATTTTCTCTTAAAGACAGAACAGAGAGCGATATGAGAGAGATTTAGCTGTTATTTCTAGCATACACCCTTACACACACACACCCAAAATTGCTGGCCTTGGGCCAAGATTTGAAACTAATTTGATACAAACCCTCCTGGGTCTGCTATGATACAGACTTAAAAGTGACCTAGATTTAATTTGTTAATTTATGGGTCAATTTATAGGTGCAGGGGTGGCTGTGTGGTAAGTAGCTTGGTTCTGGGTTCAGTCCCACTGCGTGGCACCTTGGACAAGTGTCTTCTACTATAGCATCGGGCCAACCAAAGCCTTGTGAGTGGATTTGGTAGAGGGAAATTGAAAGAAGCCCGTCATATATATATATATATATATATATATGTTTGTGTGTCTGTGTTTGTCCCCCCCCCCCCCCAGCATCGCTTGACAACCAATGCTGGTGTGTTTACTTCCCTGTAACTTAGCGGTTCGGCAAAAGAGACCAATATAATAAGTACTAGGCTTCCAAAGAATAAGTACTGGGTTCAATTTGCTCGACTATAAAGGCGGTGCTCCAGCATGGCCGCAGTCAAATGACTGAAACAAGTAAAAGAGAGTAGATTTAATATATGTTAATTTATGCTTCAGTGGTGAGCTGGCAGAATCATTAGCACGGCAGGCAAAACGCTTAGAAGCATTTCATACTTTACATTTGGTGTTCAAATCCTGCCAAGGTCAGTTTTTGTTTTTCATCCTATTTTGGAGTCGATGAAATAAGTACCAGTTGAGCACTGGGATAGATGTAATCGACTTTACCGTTCCTCCGATATTGCTGGCCTTGTGTCAAAATTTGAAACCAACAGCAACTTGATACGAGAGTTATTTTGATAAATTCTCCTTTATTTTCAAAATTCTTATTTGATGATGATGATGGTGGTGGTGGTACTACTACTACTACTACTACTACTACCACTAACACCACCACTACTACTATTACTACTACCATTGCTGCAGCTGGTACTACTGCTGCTGCTTCTTCTGATGATTTCCTACACTAAACACTTGTTCCATTGCAATGGACACATATGTACTGATTGGACATCCATCGACAGTCCATCAACGGTCACGCGAAATCACGCCGCCACACTCACCCACATGCATGCATACATGCACCGACAAATACACATATCAACACACACACACATACACACACAACACATATGCGGACTTATGCAAGGATACCTACACACATACAAACATACATACATGATGGAAATGGAGGTGGACGAGCAAGTAGAGGTGGTGGTGGTGGTGGTGTTGGTGGTCAGTGAGTTGGTAGTGGTAGGGGTATTTTGTTTGTTTTTGCTAGGATGTCTGAAAAACACATTACACATGCACACACACATATGTATGTATATATATATATATATGTGTGTGTGTGTATCTATATATTTGTATGTTTGTATGTTTAAACATATAGACACACAGTTGTATATACAAATAAATATATATATATATATATATATATATATATATATATATATATATATACAAAAAAATCAAAATAAAATAATTGGACGAATAATAAAAAAATTACAATATAATGCAGTTTGACCAAAAAATAAAATAAAAGAAATAGAGTAAAAAAAAATATGACAACGTAACAAGGACACCGACAACAACAAGGACAAGCGCAACAACACGAACAACAACACCACCAACAACACCACCAACAACAACACCAACAACAGCAGCAACAACAACAAACAATAACAGCAATCTGGTAATTTAGTATTTTATATGCTAACTGTTGAGAGATAAGGTTACAGTACTACTATGATTATATGGTGGACATTCATTAAGTAATTAATCTTGACTATAATCCAACTTAATGAATAGTTTTATGGCCAAACATGGAAACAGACAGAGAGAAGACTTGCCGTGTGGGTGTGGGCATGGGTGGAGATGAGGGTGTGGGTGTTGGTGGGGGTCGGGCGTGGAGAGCAGGCAAAGGTTGTGGTGAGTTGTGGCTATGGTGGTGGTGGTGGTGTCAGTGGGAGATGGATGTTGTACGTGTTTTGTTTTTTAATCTTTGTTTTTTTTTTTTTACTTTGCATTTGATGTCTGGAAGAAAAATTATACACATACGTAGATACATATGCATAGACATAGACACACATATATGTATGCATATATGCATACACATACATATACAAGCACACACACACACACACACATATATGTAAATAAATATATCCATACGAGACGTATGCATACATATATACATACACAAATATGTATATACATACATATATGCATATACATGCACCAATACACATATACACACTGGCAATTTTTGTTTATTCAGTAGTACAAATATATATATATATATATTATATACAGATATATATAAACACATATATATGCATACATATATATATATATGCAGGTATATATATATATATATATATATAGAGAGAGAGAGAGAGATAGATGGTTATATGTATATGTATATGCAAACATACAGAGATACAAGCATGCATACACACACATGCACACATACAAGTACATGCATACCCGCATGAGTACAAGCAGACAGACACATGTATCAAATGTTTAAAAGACAGAAAGGAGAGAAAGTGAAATGCAGTTTATTGCAGAAGAATTATACGTCAGATGTTGGAATATTATGGTCGTGTGGCAGACTGTGATTTCACATTTGACACAGCAACACAAAGAATCTTTCTACTGAATGCTACATGATTTTATTATATATTACATATGGATATATATATATACATGTGTGTATGCATGTGTGTGTGTGTGTGTGTGTGTGTGAGAAGATAGTGTATACTATATAATATATAAAACTAGACATGTGTATATGTGTGTTTGTGTGTGATCATATATATATATGTGTGTGTGTGTGTGTATGTATATATGGATAATATATATATGTATATGTATATGCGTGGGTGTGCATATATAGTGTGTGTGGTTGTGTATGTACACATATACACACACGCACACACACACACACACACACACATATATATATATATACATTTGTATGTATGCATGCGTGTGTGTGTATATATATGTGTACGCATGTATGTGTGTACATATTGTCTGTGCATACACACACACAAACATATGTGTGTGTGTGTGTCTGTGTATATGCATGTGTACACGTATATGTACGTGTATGCACATGCATTTATGTGTCTATATGCACACAGATATGCATGCACATATGCATATACATGCACATATACATTCTCTCTCTCTCTCACATACATACACACACACATACACGCACATAATGTCCACCATTTTCTTTTTCATGCTATCAAAGTTCCAGAAGCTATTCATAATTTCTACAAAAATGATTAAAATAAAATAAAATAAAATAATACGAGAAACAAAAAAATATGATACAAAATAAAGAGTAAAAAATGAAAAATGAAAATAAAAATAAAATAAAAATAAAAATCTAAATCTAAATCAATCGATCAATAATAATCAATAAATAAATTAATAGATATATAAATATAGAAGAATAAATATGATTTTTTTTTTTTTCTACATTCCGGCTCCAATGAAAAGTAGAAATAAAAGGGAGTGAAATGAAAAGATGAAATCAAAAATTATATTTCTAATGGTTTGTAGCTTGTTAAGTTTTGTTATTTTGTTGAACGTCTCAGATCTTTTGTTTCTTTTTCTTTTCCGTCATCGTCGTTGTCGTTGTCATCATCATAATCATTGGCATCATCATTATCATCATTGCCGTTGTCATCATCATCATCATCGTCGTCGTCATCACCGTCAACATCATCATCATCATCACCACCACCACCATCGTCATCGTCGTCGTATATACACCATCATCATCATAATCATCATAGGCATCATTGTTATCATTATTATCATTACCGTTGTCATCATCGTCATCAACATTATCATCATCATCATCATCACCATCATCATCGGCGTCATCACCATTATCGTCGTTGTATATACATCATCATCAACAGCATCATTATCAACATTGTCATCATCATCATCATCGCTATCATCATTATTATCACCATCATTATCGTTATCGTCACTGGATGTTAAACGATGATGATGACCAGCATCATTATTATTGTTGTTGTATTCACCATCCACATCATATATTGTCGGTGTCATCATCATCATTGCCGTCATCATCATCATCATTACCATCATCATCATCATCATTATTGTTGTCATCATCATTATCATCCTAATCATTATCATCACCATCATCAATTTTCGTTGTCATCGTCATCATCACCATCATCATTGTTGTCTTCATTATCATTGTTGTTGTCATCCTCCTCCTCTTAATCATCATCATCATCATCATCATTGATATCATCGTCATCATTATCATCATTATGAACATAATTGTCATTCTCATTATGGCCTGAGCATCATCATGTTCATCATTATTACCATCGTTAACATGATCACAATTGTGAGCATGATAACGATGATGATGATGATGATGTTGATGTTCATCATCATCGTCATCCTTTTCTTCCTCATCATCATCCCATTAACACCACCGCTGCCATATAAACATCTCCAATGGCATCATTCTCATCAAAATCATCATCATTGCCATTTTTGTCATCAATCAACATCACCGTCACACTTAGCATTCCTTACTTCTCCTCTCTTCTTTGCCTCCGCCTCCTCTTCATCACCACCACGTAGTAGTAGTAGTAGTAGTAGTAGAAGCGTAGCAGCAGCAGTAGTAATAGCCTCAGTATTCCGTCCATTTTTTTTTTGTTCTGAGCTCAAATTTCTCCAAGGTCAACTTTGCTTCTCATCCTTTGGAGCTCAATAAAATAAATACCAGTCAAGTACTGGGGGGATCAACGTAATCAATTTCCCCCACTCCTCAAAAATTGCTGGTCGTGTGCCAAAAAACTTGAAACCATTATTATTATTATTATTGCCTTTGCGCAGCTTCTAACACTGGAGATGTACTACGGTGTCAGTTGTTCACTACCAGTACTTCTCAAGATATTATTATTATTGAGTGAGAGAGCAGTGCATGCCATCAAAGTGACCCTGGGTTAAAATATACGAAGCCCATTATACCCATCATGACTACCCATCTGATAAGGGTACACCAGGCACATGCATTACAACCACATGCGCGCAACATGGTGATCTCATATCAAGATAAACAGCGCATGACCTCGCAGGTAGGGCCCAGTTAGAATTTTCTTCAGGTTGAGTAGCTCGTCCTGCTCAAAAGGTCCCGGAAAAAGGTTTGTTTAAGGACGTTGAGCAAAACACCGATGTTTCCAAAGGTGAATTATTTAAACCCCAAAGAATTCCTCTCAACACATGGCTATGATGCTCCCCAACAACTTCTGCTCATGATCAGAGATGCACATATCGTCAGCCACCAAGGGACATGCTCAACTGGTTACGGTCAAACAACTAACAAGCAAATCTGTGGTATTGAGTAGAATATTTGGTGTAGCCCATCTTTTTATACCAAGACAAAGCAATGTACATGATAACACTTCCAGGAAGTAAATCCTCAGAACCTTCCATGAAAATCCCCGGAACTTTCTATGAAAATTCTCGTAACTTTCCATAGATGCATGAGTAACCAAGTGTTTTTTTTTTTTCTCACGTGTATTTAAAAGACAGCAGGGAATGATTTGACAGTGATCTGGCTCCTAGTTCTAGCAGGTCAAGTAGCTACATATATAATCTATCACTAACTTGTTCTTGGTGGTCGGGAGGATGCCGGGGTGGGGGCAGTCTTGTTGTTAGTGGTGGTGTTTTTGATGATGATGATGATGATGGTAGTAGTAGTGCTGTTGCTGGCGGTGAGGTATTATTTTGGTAATCATGGTGATGGCGATGCTGGTGTTGATGATTTTGTTGTTGATGGTGGTGGTGGTGGTGGTGAGTGTAATGTTTTTGGTGGTGGTGGTGGAAGTGTTGATGGTGGTGGTGGTGGTAGTGAGTGTAATGTTTTTGGTGGTATTGTTGGGGGGGGGGGCTGCTGTTAATAATGCTTTCGTTGTCATTGCTGTTGTTGTTGTAGCAGTTATTGTTAACATGATTGATATTGCTGACGTTATTGTTGTTGATCGTGTTATTATTATTATCATTATTATTATCATTATTACTATTATTATTACTATTATTATTATTGTTATTATCATTATTATTATTATTATTATCATTATTATTGTTATTGCTGTTGTTGTTGTTGTTTAATGTTACTCAATTACTTCAATGTAATTCTTTAATAGTCTTCAGTACTGGCTTCTTGTTGTTATTGTTATTGTTGTTGTTGTTGTTGCCATGCTGGTTGTTATGAATTTATTGTTGTTTTTGTGGTTTATTCTTGTGCTGTTGTTGTTGTTGTTTATTCTTTTACTATTGATTAATGTTTGCAGTTCTGGTTGTAGTAATAACTGTCGTCGTCCTTGTTGTTTATGATGACGGCGATGATGATGATGATGACAACGATGACAATGATGATGATGATAATGTACATGACGATAACGATGATGACAATGATGATAATGAGCATGACGACGATGATGATGATGATAACGATGAAAACTATGATGACGGTGATGATGATGATGGTGGTGGTGGTGGTGATGCCATTGTTGAACTTTTATTAATAATGTCTGCAAAAATTATCTTGCTAATATGAACATTGGTTGAACAAATCACCTTCACCCGTCCCCCCAATTTTTCCCCCAACCCTTTCCCCCCGCGTCATTTCCATTCTCTTCTTCGTCTGTCTTTCCTCATTTTCCTCTTCCCTTCACCTCTCTCTCTCTTTCTCTCTCCCTCTCTCTCTCTCTCTCTCTTCTCTTCATGTCTGTCCTATATAATAACTCACATATCACTACCAAGGAAATCAAATGAGTGAAGCTGTGAAGGTAGAAAGGTGATGGTTATGGTGGTGGTAGTGGCGGCGGTGGTCATTGTGGTGGTGGTGGATATAGTGGTGACGGTGGTGATAACAGTGATATTGTTAGTGGTGGTTGTGGTGGTAGTGGTGGTGGTGATGAAGGTGGTGGTGGTAGTAGTTGTGATGATGGTGTTATTGTTGCTTGTAGTGGTTGTGGTGGTGGTAGTTATGATGGTGATGGTGGTAGTGACAGTGGTGTTAGTGGTGGTGGTGATGGTAATGGCGATGGTGTTGGTGGTAGTGCTGGTGGTGGTGGTGGTGGTAGTCGTTGTCATCGTCGTTGTTATTGTCTTTGTTGTGGTAAAATCAAGGCTGCAAATTAGAGTGGTAACAGGGATGGCAGCGGTAAGGTGGTAGAAGTAAAGTAGTTGAAGGGGGGGGGTAGTGGTAGGGGTGGCAATAGTCCTTGTTTTTGCAGTGGGGTGGTGCTGGTGCTGGTGGTAGTTAGGAGATGGCTATAGTGGTTATAGTTACTGCGGTGGGATGGCAGCGTAGGCGGTTGTGTGGATGGAGGTGGAAGTGGTTGGGTGATGTTTGTGGTGGTGGTGGTGGTGATGTTAGTTGTAATGGTAGCAGCAGTGGGGGCTTACTGGGGGTAGGGGCAGAGTGGGGATGATGGGGTGGGGAAGGAGCCTTTGGGTGATGTTTGTGGTGGTAGTGGTAGTGGTAGTGGTGGTATTATTATGTGGTGGTGTTGGTGGTGGTGGTGGTGCTGCTCATGCTAGTGATGATGGTAATGGCAGTGGTGGTGGTAGTGGTTGTGATGGTGGTGCTGGTGATGGTTGTGGTATTGGTGGAGGCTGGGTGACTGATTGCGGAATCTGCTGATGCTGCCATAAGAAATGAAAAAGAAAAAGAGAAAAAAAATAAAGAAGTAGAAGAAAAAGGTCATAGTTCTCTAAGATTAGTTTGAGTTTGTCTTAATTTTAATTAGCATACTTTAATTAGCATACTGAAAATATAATGATGTAATTATTGCTTGTTTCCATTTCTTTCAGACACACAGCTGGACAAATCAATAAATTCTTGTACAATTGCCTAAAAGGCCAACAGTTCAAACCATGATGCTGGTACCACAATGATTTTACAAATAACTACACTTTGGCTAGTCTAGTCTACTTAGCTGTAACTAGGTCCTATGATAAGGTATACACTCTCCCTAAACACTAAATGTGTCTAGGTAAGCTTCGCCTCTCACCTTTTACAAATGATTTTGTTTATACTGACCAAGTCTACATAGTTGTAATTAGGTACACAATGAGGTGGTCTCCCTAACATTAAGTAGGTACCATTATAAGGTATACACTCTCTTTAACACTGAATATGTACCTTATCAAGGTAAGCTTGGTTTCTCACCTTTTACTATTGACTTCATTTATACTGACCAAGTCTATGTAGCTGTAACTAGGGACCACAATAAGGTGGTCTCCTTAACATTAAATAAGTACCATACCAAAGTAACTAGGTACCATGATAAGGTATACAATCTCCCTCAAACAAACTAGGTATTATATCAAGGTCAGTTTTGCCTCCTATATTTTAAAAATTGGTTCACTTATACTGATCCAGTCCACCTAGCTGTAAGTAGGCACCATGATAAAGTATACAGTCTTACTGAAGATAGGTATTGTCTCAAAGTCAGTTTTTTCTCTCATCCTTTAGAAATAACTTCACTTTCAGTGGCTCAGTCTACCTAACTATAACTAGGTACCATGGTAAGGTAAAGTCTTCCTCATACTAAATTGGTACCGTATCAAGGTAAGCCCTGTTTCTCATTCTGAAGTTGATAAATGCATCACCAGTGTAAGGTGTGAGAAACTGACTGAAACATTAGACATTCAGACAGGATATTCTTTAAATTCTGAGTTAAAACCTACCATAGTCTACACAGGCAAGAAACTTTATCTGTTGTCTGGTTTAACACCTCCTTCGTTTGGCACCATGGGCGCTTTTAGCAGAGTCCATTCTGTTGCAAGAATAAGGACACTTCCTTCCCACCAGCCCTAAAGACATTGTAAAGGCTTGTGAGTGTTCTTTCTTTCTAACTCTAAGACAAAAAAACAAAACACCTAGTCTCTTTGGCATACAGTAATAAGTGCTATATAGACATACAGTAATAAATATATATTTTTTTATTCTTTTATTTGTTTCAACCATTTGACTGTGGCCATGCTGGAGCACCACCTTTAGTCAAACAAATCGACCCCAGGACTTATTCTTTGCAAGCCTAGTACTTATTCTACCGGTCTCTTATGCTGAACCGCTAAGTTACTGGGTTGTAAACACACCAACATCAGTTGTCAATGGATGGTGGGGGGGGGGACAAACACAGGCACAAAAATACACACACACTATATATATATATATGAAGGGCTTCTTTTAGATTCCATCAACCAAATTCACTCACAAGCTTTTGGTTGGCCCAAGGCTATAGTAGAAGACACGTGCTCAAGATGGCACACAGTGGGACTGAATCCAGAACCATGTGGCTGGTAAGAAAGCTACTTATCACACAGCCACTCCTATGTACATATATATATATATATATATATATATATATATATATATATATATATATATATATATATACACATCTGTATTTACGTGTGTGTGTGTATACCTTTTAGCTTCAATAAAATCAATAAAATACCATTTTATTGAAGCTGAAATGACTTCTCAAACTGTTACACAGTTTCATGTAAATGATCATCAGACAGTCACATCCATAAAGACACACACACATATAATTTGAAAACAAGTGGAAGTTGGCAATGGATTGTGTATCTAGCCATAGAATTCTGTTTCAAGAAGTTTCCATTAATCCATATATACCAGTTCAGATAAGGTAACCAAAAAAATAACAATAATAATAGTACACACACACACACACACACACACACAAATATTTTTTATTAACTGTTCTTATTTATCAATAAATGAATTAAAACAAGAGGGGGGAAAAAAAATCTGCTCGAAAGCGAAAACAAACAATTGTCAGCAAGTTCAACAGAGGTTTGAACCTAGAGATCAGGTGGAGAAGGGAGTGGTGTAAATAGTTATTGTGAGAAAACTGTTCATGGAATGAACCCAAAGATGATGGCAGCATAGAGGGAACAATCGGATGTAATAACAAAGGAGAGCAAGGGGTCAGTCGGAGGAAGTGGGGAAACGGTTCTTCTGTCAGTCTATGGACCAGCAAATACATCAATGTTTGGGTCATCAGTTCTAGTGTCTCATGGATCAGTAGACGGATTGCTTGATCGATCAGGAAATGGATTGTTCGATCAATCGGTGACTGAGTGTCCAGTCTAATTTCCTGTTTGTCACTTCATTATTTTCAGTTTATTGAACACGCTTCAAATATACACACACATACATATATACACATACATATATATATATATATATATATATATATATATATATATATATATACTTATATATATACACATATGTATAGATATATATAAATTAATATATTTATCTATATATATATATATATATATATATATATATATATACATGTGTGTATATATATATATATGTATGTGTATATATGTGTGTGTGTTTATATATGTGTGTGTAAAGATGCATGCAAGCATACGTAAGTTTGTTTACCAACACATAATAAAACTCATATTGGCATTCTTCATAATCTGTTTTAGATTTTAGTTTTCATTTGTTTCCTTTAATTTAATTATGTATATATATATAAATATATACATATGTACACATATATAAATACACATCCAGATATATATATATATGTATAAATATGTATATATATATATATATATATATATATATATATACATATATATATATATATATATGTGTGTGTGTGTATATATATGTACATATATCTATATATGTATATATATATATATATATATATATATATAAAAGATAATAATAACAATAATATATATATATACACACGTAGATATTTACATACATATATCAATATGAAATGAAGGTATATAAATTTATATGAAGATATATAAAAATAT
>NC_142940.1:51040796-51048296 GCF_046866305.1 Octopus bimaculoides | reverse complement strand
ACAAAATATCAGGCCAGGGTAGTTAAGTTTCAGATACTAATTTGACAAGACTGACCACTTACCATAGCACCACCTTGCTATAAGTGAATATCTGACGCATCACTGCTTGAACTGCAAAACTGACCCAACCTTTAGTGTGAGATTTCAGCCAAATTCAGATAAATATTCTTTGCACTTCATATATACCTTCATAGCCAGCAGGTGAATTATATCTTTAGATTACAATTTATAGTTAGATTTTCTGTATTTAACACATTCTCATATTGATTTCTCAGCCCATTATGAGATTAACAGATAACACTTGTAGCTGGAATCTACATCATTCAAGAATTTATGCATGTACATATATATGTGTGTGTATGTATGTGTATTTATGCATGTATATGTGTGTACGTGGCTGTGTTTGTGTATATGTACTCTCTTTTACTCTTTTACTTGTTTCAATCGTTTGACTGCGGCCATGCTGGAGCACCGCCTTTAGAATTCGCAAAAAAAAAAAACAACAGACGAAGACAGGTGGTGTAGAAAAAAAACAGATGTATTAGTATAACGCTCGGGAATTGAAAAATTCTTTAACGTTTCAAGCCTACGCTCTTCCACAGAAAAGAACACAGAAAGAAACAAGGAGAGAAAAAAGATGTGTGTAGTGGTTAGCGATCTATCAACACACATATATATATATATATATATATATATATACATATATATATATATATACAAATAAACACATATCAGGAGACTTCATATTGTGGCATTGGTCCCTTCTGCTGGCCAGCACAAGTGTGCTTTATGTAATAAAATGTGCAAATCTTAGGTGGGGTTCAATAGTCATATAAGGGCTTCACATAAAAAGCACTAAGTCCTCTCTGCTGAGCAGTTGATATTAGGAAGGGCATCCAGCTGTAAAAATCTTGCCAAAACAATCATGGAAGTCTGGTGCAGGCTTCTGTCTGGCCAGCTCTTGTCAAATCGTCCCACCCATGCCAACTTGGAAGGCAGACATTAGATGATGATGATGATGATGATGATGATAGAAATACAAATTTTGACATTGTCTTTATTGTGGTGGTGGTGGTGGTAGTGTTGGTGGTGATGGTATGGTAATGAAAATTATTAATTGTGTTTCTCGACTCATATACTATGCTTATGTATGTGTGTGTGTGCATGTATTTGTGTGTATATTTGTCTCCATTAAATCAATTTCTTCAGAATAAAACAAAGCTAAAGTAATTTGGATAAGTTTAATTAGTAAACATTGGTTAACGAGTCTATAAGTAAAGACAGGATTAATAAACCAATATACACACAACACATACATACATATATATATATATATATATATATATATATATATATGAAAATATACTCAGATACATACACGCATACAAACACAAGTATACACCCATACATACACATATATACAAACTCCTATACATACGTACACTGACACAAATATACGCATATATACATATATACATAAACAGCCATACACATTTAATTAGATATAAACGCTCACGCCTATACACACAGGCATATATATATATATATATATATATATATATATATATATATATATATATATATATATATATATAGAGAGAGAGAGAGAGAGAGAGAGAGAGAGAGAGACACATTTATATCCACATGCCCTCAAATACTCATACATATATATATATACATGCTGACCTGCAAACACTTACACACATACACACACACACACATACATACACATCACATACATACACACATACAAACATATATCTACGTGCATGCACACAGACATACATGGGTCCCTAAACTGTTTAGACCATCGACCCTTTCATGGAATCCTTGACCCATCATCGACCCCCCCCCCCCGAGGCATGTACAAGAAAATAAATAATAATAAAAATTAAGTAGATGTGCATTTATCGACCCCTTGAATAGTCCCATTGACCCCCAGGGGCCGATATCGAATACTCTGGAGATCCCTGCTCTAACACATATACATACACACAAATTCAGTTGCACACATGCACACACACATAAATGCCAGTACATACATGAGTAATCATACGCATACACGAGTAGAAGTAAGCACATACACATATCACATACACACTGACAATCACATACATACACATACACACACACACACACACATATGTATATATATATATATACATACATGCACCCAAACATATAGCTACACACACATACACTTACACACTCATGCATGCACACAGTCTAACATGCACATACACATACACACAGTCATGCACACACACACACACATTACATACATACACGCAAACACATCTACACACATACACACACACGCACACATACACTCACACAAATACATATACACCAGCATACATACACACATATACATGGACTAACATGCACATACATACCTGTATATATGCATACACACATACATACCTGTATATATGCATACACACATACATACCTGTATATATGCATACACACATACAAATATACATACATACACGCATGCATACCTGCACATATACATACATACACACATATACATGAACTAACACATGCATACACACATACACACACACACACACACATGCATACATACATACACATATACATTAACTAACACACACATACATGCATACATACAGACACACATTAACATACAGACATAGATACATACATACACACATATAAACATACATACATACATACACACATACATACATGCACACATACATACATGCACACATACATACATGCACACATACATACATACATACATACATACATGCAAAACCATTAAAACAAAATAGTGAGAAACACCACCTCTTCCTAACTTGTATTGAATTTAAATTAGAATATTGATTTTTTAATAAATCATTTTTCAACGTAAGGTGGTTGATAGTAGATAGGGTGGATGGGTAGGTAACAGGGTGGGCAGGAGGTAATGATTTTGTTTTATTGGTCTCAGTATCCATTTACTTTTTAAAAAATGTGTTAGAAAAGTTTTGCTTCCCTCACTTATAGTGACACATGTCTATTTGATAAATTGTGTGAAATTGTGGGGTTTTTTGTTGGTTTTTGGGGAGTTTTTTTTTTTTTTTGAAAATATGTAACGTATTGGAACTGACATAAAATAAAATTTAAAAAAAACAAAAAATAATGAATTAATAAATAAAAGAAAATCTCCGGAACTGCGATATTTACCATTTTTTTTTTTTTTTTTGCTTTGTTTTTGGTAATCTTGCTCTCCTTTCAGTTTGAAGTCTGTGATTGGATTGTCGGAAAGATACAGGAGTATTCATTATTGTGTGTGTATGTGTTCGTGGCTATATGTGTATGAGTATGTATATATATATATACATGTGCGTGTGTGCATATATATATACATATAAATATAGGCATGTACAAAATTAGTATATATAAATAAATATATATATATGTGTGTGTGTATGTATGTATATATATATATATATATATATATATATATATATATATATATAATTTATTTAATTGAGGAAAAGAGAAGTCAAATTGATGTTATGAACGTTTCTGTAAGCGAACATTGTTTATTCCATGCCACACACTCCATTTTATCATTAACTGATGTATAAATGGTATTCCTTTAGTTATTAGAATACTTCACACAACACTAGCCATGTTCCTACATGAAATGCTGATGAGGTGATTGCCCAAATTCTTCTTATTCCCCACCAGTTATCATATATATATACATACATCATCATCATCATTGTTTAACGTCTGCCTTCCATGCTAGCATGGGTTGGACGATTTGACTGAGGACTGGTGAAACCGGATGGCTGCACCAGGCTCCAATCTGATCTGGCAGAGTTTCTACAGTTGGATGCCCTTCCTAATACCAACCACTCTCAGAGTGTAGTGGGTGCTTTTTACGTGCCACCAGCACGAGGCCCAGCCAGTCAGGCGGTACTGGCAACGGCCACGCTCAAAATGGTGTTTTTTACATACCACCTGCATAGGAGGCAGTCCAGCGGCACTGGCAACAACCTCGCACGAATGTTTTTTCACGTGCCACCGGCACAAGTGCCAATTAGGCAACACTGGTAACGATCATGCTCAAATGGTGATATTTACGTGCCACTCACAAGGTTGCCAGACAGCTGCTCTGGCAATGATCACGCTCGGATGGTGCTCTTAGCGCTCCACACACCCACACACATATATATATATATATATATATATATTCTCCCCCTCGTAAACATAAGGACACAGGAAATGTGTCAAGGTCGACAGGAAGTAATCCAGCTTCCTAGGGCTAAATAGCAGTTGTATGATTCCCTTATTGGGACTGTCACATTAAGTTGACAGTATACAACTACTTTATCGTATCACTACTGCTTAAGTCTCTCTCAGAGATTTAGAAATGTATCATTTCTAATATATATATATATATATATATATATATATATATAGTGAGAATTTACAAAGACAACAAAAGACGAAGACGGGTGTGTAAATAACAAACAGATGTATTCATTTAATGCTCAGGAAGTGAAAAAGCCTTTTACATTTCGAGCCTATATTTACATGTACCCCCAGATACTCACACACATTTGTATGTATGATTTTACTATGTGTTTTACTTCAATTCTTTTTAAGAGAGTTCAAGCTGGTCACTAACAAAATGACAAGACTTTTTGAACTAAGAAAGTTCTTGATGTTTATAAATATATGGCTGGGCTGGTGTGGTGGTGGTGGTGGTGGTGGTGGTGGTGGAGCTGTTTGATTTGCAAACCCGAGTGGGTGCAACTATTCATCCAAAATATCTCAGGCAGAGAATCCTTGGAATCTCTTACAAATCTTCACTGTGCCACTAATAGATTGGATTTGGAGAATGCTTGTCGGTTTCTTTTGTTCTTTCTTTGAAAAACCTAGAATTCTTAGATTTTTGTGTAAATCTGTAGGTATATAGCATAATGCACCAATGATAAGATACAAATGAAAATTTATATTCAGATACAAAAGCTCTAAGTTCCGCATTAATGCACCTATGTTCTTTTCTCCATTTTGATTTAGAATTAATTTTGACCAGTCATCTACTTGATAGTTAGGTAGTGAAGGAAAGTATCTTGTTTTAACCATCATCCTTGAAGATTTTTATAGTCTAAGATAGATTGTGTGTCTGTGTTTGTCCCCCCAACATCGCTTGACAACCGATGCTGGTGTGTTTACGTCCCCGTCACTTAGCAGTTTGGCAAGAGAGACCGATAGTATAAATACTAGGCTTACAAAGAATAAGTCCTGGGGTTGATTTGCTCGACTAAAGGTGGTGCCCCAGCATGGCCGCAGTCAAATGACTAAAACAAATAAATGAATAAAAAAGAATAAAAGTGAACAACAGAGTGAACAGTAAACAATATCTGAACAACATAGTGAACAGTAAACAACAATATCTAATCAGTGACCAACAAAATAAACAGGGAACAACAAGCCCATATATTCATAGCCAGGTCTATATTATTGTCATAGTGACATAAAGGGCTTGTACATAATTTTGTACAGAAATATTGTAATAATCTTGTGTTTGTCAGATAACTTACAAATTCATGTTAGAGATGACCTCTATACATGACCTTTCACATCTCGATAACTTCTTCCACTCAAAGTTCTCTCTGCTCTCTTTCATTCTTTCCCTCTCTCTCTCTCTGCTCTCTCTCTCTATCTCCATATTGTTTCTCTCCTCCCCCCACCAACTTACAAACTACCAAACAGCAATGATACATCATTACAAGAATCGCTTGTCTACTGTCTTTGAAAGGGTGTAAGCTGAGTGAAACATTAGTCCCTTTTCACTAGCCACAAGACAAGGAAGGCTTGTATTTGACCCCTTGTACATTTTGGGGTCGAGTTCTTCTAAGGATTCCAATACAATTATTGAATTTTGTTTGGAAGGGTCAGTTAATTTATAATGAAGTTCTTTCATAAATCTACATAAACCATTTGCCATAGTGTCATGTCAAAGTGGAACTCTGGCAACACATGTTGCTGTGACATTTGCAATTTGACTTCTACTGATCTTAAATCAGATTCTTAGAGAATCGAACAAAGATAAAAGCTCTTCACATTTGAATAAGGAAATAAGACCAAAATTTGTTGTAACCAGCTGCCAAAGTTTGACCTATTCCAACTTTTAAGTTTAGCATTTCTGTTCTTTAAATCTTTCGAAGGATTACTTCAGTCCCCTGACATATCTAAATCCAGTCTTCTGAATAATGGCAGCAATACTTAAATGAGATTTTGAAAATAAGTTTATAACAATTCAATAAAGTGTAATGTAGAAACACACAGGTACGTAGTGGTTCATTAAAGGTTTAGCAAGAAAACTTAAAACTTGAAATTATGTGGCCACTACAGTCTTTCTCATGCCTCCCACACACACGCTCTCTCTCTCTCTCTCTCCCTCTTTTTCCCCCTCTCTCTCTCATATACACGATATTTCAACATATACACATACATACATGCATACTTAAATTCACATATACCTGCATACATACACATCTAAGAACACAGATACACATCGAGGAACATAGATACATGTATGTGTATATATACACATACACATACACGCTTACATACACATGTATCAGTGAGTATGCATGTGTCTGTGTGTTTGTCTGTGTAAGGGAGTGTGCATGTATATACATAGATCTTTATGTTCAAATATCTTAGTTATTTGTATACACATGTATTTTTGAGTGCATATAGATTTGCATGTGTCTGTAGAAATGTATACATGTATATGCATAATATATATATACATATATATATATATAACGTTGTAGTATATTGTCAACTTAATGTGACAATCCCAAGAAGGGCTAAACGGCAGTAGTGTATTCCCTTCTTGGGATTGTCACATTAAGTTGACAATATACTACAACGTTATCGCACCACTACTGCTTAAATCTCTCTGAGAGATTTAGAAATATGATATTTCTAATATATATATATATATATATATATATTAAATATATACTTTTATAAAACAAAATTTTACAAAATATATAGTATCTGTTAACGATGTGGTTTATTTATCCTGGATACCCTATTGAAATGTGCATAGGTTTGGCTTATTGTGGTTGTTTCTGCTATTATAATTGTTGCTGCAATAAAGTATCTTCAATGCATCGATTTTGAGCTCTATCTTTTAAGAGACATATATATCTATATATATACATCACACACACACACATATATATATATATATATACATATATATATATATATATATGTATATGTGTGTGTGTATATATACATATATATACACACACAGACTCACACACACTCACACACACACAATCACACACATATTCACAAATAATAGCTAAGATGCTTGGTTCAATTCTTACCAAAATGAAGACGACCTGACACAATCTTCAGAGCAACAGAAAATGTCTTTCAATATTTAGTTGCAGCTGTTTATGTTTTGAATTCAAATTCTGCCAAAGTCACCTATGTTTTTCAGTCTTT
>NC_142940.1:50975796-51035796 GCF_046866305.1 Octopus bimaculoides | reverse complement strand
AGACTTCAAGTGACAGAATTCTTCCATAAATTGTTCTCATGAAAACAAGGAAATACTTTCATGTGTTTAGGGAATTTTTAGAGAACTCAGCTGCGACAGCCAAAGGGTCGTATTATCTGTCCCTATGTAATGATATTTGAGAATGTCATATACTGTATTCTATCCAGCATAGCAAAATAGATGTTTGGTCATACCATACATATTGTAATATATGAACACACATTATGGTGGTGGGGTGGCCGAACCATTAGCATCCTGGGAAAATGCTTAGTAGCTTTTTGTCCATCTGTATATTCTGAGTTCAAATTCCACCAAGGTTGACTTTGGCTTTCATCATTTAGGACTCAATAAAATAAGTACCAGTTGAACACTGGAGTTGATATAATCAACTTACCCCCTCCCTGGAATTGCTGGCCTTATGCCAAAATTTGAAACCAATTTATAAATGAACATTAAAATATATAGATCTGACATACACAATTCCAGTACGATCCTTTCATGGAAGACTATCTAGATCAATGTCTCCCAACCATTTTTTTACTAATTGACCCCTTCGACTGTTTATTTTACTCAGATGGACCCTCCTAGCTATTTGATACTCAAAAATTTAGGCAATCCTTCGATATTGGTATATAATGTCATATATGGAAACAGACTGCATAGCTAGAATATTAATAATAAGCATTTTATAAAAACGACACAAGATTAGTTACTATGGAATTGCTGAAACAAGTGTTAACTATGAATCAAAATTAATATCACACACTCCAATCTGTAATTTTTATTATACATACCTATGTACATACATACATATATATATATGTATATATATGTGTGTATATATATCATCATCATCATCATCATCATCGTTTAACGTCCACTTTCCATGCTAGCATGGGTTGGACGATTTGACTGAGGACTGGTGAAACCGGATGGCAACACCAGGCTCCAATCTAAATTTGGCAGAGTTTCTACAGCTGGATGCCCTTCCTAACGCCAACCACTCAGAGAGTGTAGTAGGTACTTTTTCGTGTCACCTGCACGAAGGCCAGTCAGGCGATACTGGCAACGGCCACGCACAATATATATATATATAGATAGATAGGCGAGCTGGCAGAATCGTTAGCACGCCAGGCGAAATGCTTGATGATGATGATGTTGATGTTGATGAAGATAATGATATATATATTTTTTACCACCACCACCACCACCATCATCATCATCTTCCTTATCAATTTAAGATCCATTTTCCCAAATATATATGTATATATATATATATATATATATATATTATATATATATGTAATATATTTATATGTATGTATATGTGTATATATATTATATATACATACATACACACAGACATACATACACACAGACATACATACACACATGTACGTGTGTGTATGTATATTCAAGTGTATGATTTTTTAATTGTCAAAAAATCACAAAGTGACACATGAGGCAAGTGTTTTATGCATAGCACTTAACAAACTGACTTCAATTCTGAGAATTCATTTCTTGTGTAAAGTGAATTACAATTCTTTCTGGAATGTTTGATTAAAAATTAATATTGGAGGGTCAGGTGAAAATTGCAAATTTGCAAATGACATTTTTGTAAAACAGAGAATAATCTTGAGAGAAAATGGATTTCAGGCATACACACACACACACACACAAACACAAACACACACACATTTATGCATTTATACATACATGGGTGTGGCTGAGTGGTAAGAAGTTTGCTTCACATCCACACAGTTCTGGTTTCAGTACCACTGCATGGCACCTTGGGCAAGTGTCTTCTACTATAGCCTCAGATCGACCAAAGCCTTGTGAGTGGATTTGGCAGATGGAAACTGAAGGAAGCTTGTTGTATATCCGTATATATATATATCTGTGTGTGTGTCTTTGTGTCTGTGTTCATCCTTGCTTGACAACCGATGTTGGTGTGTTTATGTCCCCATAACTTAGCAGTTTGGCAAAAGAGACTGATAGAATACATACAAGGCTTTAAAAATTAAAAAAAAGCACTGGGGTCAATACATTTGACTATAATCCCTTCAAGGCGGTGCCCCAGCATGGCCACGGTCTAATGATTGAAACAAGTAAAAGATAAAAGATATATATATATATATACACACACACACAAACACACAGACATGTATATATAATAACACACAAAAAAGGTGCATATACGTATACTCACATCAACTGACAACAGATGATATGAATACAACTTCCCTCTGTTCCCTTGCTGACGTATTACAAGCATACTTACAAGTATACGTGCAATGAATACACATAAATCCACACACAGACATGTACACAGACACACGACACAAAAAGGAAAAGAGAAAAGAAGTGAGAAAAATGAAAATGAATAGAGAGACAATTCACACAAATGTTCAAACGCACATATACTAAGGTCCTGAACAGAAATGGCTTCAATGATAGAATTGAATACATCCCTTCACAAAGATCTGCTAATACTACAAATGCCAAGAAAATGTAAGTTATATAGTATAATCTGCCTTCAGTTTCAATGTGAAATTTAACACTGCCAAATCCTTCCTAACTTTAATCAATACATTTTACAGCTATATGCTCAAATTATGTTACAGCTGCACACTCTTTCTCTTGTTATAAATGTATGTTTGTACACACACACACATATAAATGCCGACCGCGGGTGCAGATCTCGGTGGTAGTAGCAAATAGAGGCTGTACACCTTGGAGACCTGCTGCGGATGGTGGGTATATATATATATACACACACACACACACAGATATGTATTTTCATGTGTGTGTGCATGTATTTAAAGAATTAAGATTTAATGTAACCCTATCTACAAATATGATACGAGGTAACTCCCGAGATATTACTTTATATCACAACACATGTAAACACAAGCTGTAGAGAAATCAAAACAAAACCACCAACATCGGTTGTCAAGCAAGGATGAACACAGACACAAAGACACACACACAGATATATATATATACGGATATACAACAAGCTTCCTTCAGTTTCCATCTGCCAAATCCACTCACAAGGCTTTGGTCGATCTGAGGCTATAGTAGAAGACACTTGCCCAAGGTGCCATGCAGTGGTACTGAAACCAGAACTGTGTGGATGTGAAGCAAACTTCTTACCACTCAGCCACACCCATGTATGGTCTCGCTTTTTTTTTTTTTTTTTTGCTTTTCTTAGTGAGAATTAATTGGAAGAAATTAGTTTCTTCCCCCACACATAATTTCTCAGCTCACTTGAAACTGTCTTAACAGGTGTACATGCTCTTTATGTGGTATGTGCCTTCAGAAAAATTTCATTATGCATCAAGGTTTTCACAAATGATAAAACAATAATACACAATGCTATGTAGGCCTTACCTGTAACACATTCAAAACCAGATATACTCAACATACACACACATTCAGATATGAAGATAAAAAGTCAGCAACAATACTTTTGAAATACATCTGGAGATTAAAGAACAAAGGTGTCTCCAACTACAAAATTAAATAGTTTATTATCAAATCTGTTCCATCTTACAGCAGTGGCCACAAGTGACCCCTGCTTATCTGAAAAATTCAATATCCTTACACAGTCCCTCAATCCATTAAATTCAAAATTGGAGTTAATTTCTTCCTGCCCCTGCCAAAGAAAGTTTATTCACCAGTTCTTCAAGCTAAGCACAAGATGATGTATAAATTACAGAAGTACCATCTGAGCTTAATTCTCTAATTTGATTCTACTGAATTCATAAATTAAATAAATTAATTAAATCTACTTGTTAAAAGAGGCAGTTGTAAGGGTCTATCATATCTACTATACCACCTCATCATGGATAGTAAAAGAGGGATCTAGTGGACACCATTTCTAGTGTTTAATGTACTTAACCCTCATCAGCAATTGGATGCCATTGCTGAGATTGCAGTTAGAGCTAATTTTCTTATGCTTCTAATTAACTCAGATAAACTAGTTTGAATAGTAGACACTTTTTTCAGTCATTAAGCCCAAAGTAGATTTTAGTACAGGAAATCAGCACCGCTGGCACCCCAGTAATATATTTCGCAGTTCCTAACAGCTATTCCTATCAATGAATATACATACATACAAATATGCATACATAAGTACATTTATATGTACACACACACATGCAGAGTAAAGTCTGATTTATTCATCATATCCAAAATTAGAAGAATAAGCATTCTCTCTTCTCTTTCCCTCTCTCTCCCTACTCTTTTTCTCCCCTTCTACCTCTCCTTTTCTCCCTTCTCTTCTTCTTCTCTCCTTTTCTCTCTCTCTTTCCTCCTCTCTCCTATCATTCCTTCACTCACCCCCTCTCTCAATTTGTGTTTTTTATATCTTTTCAAGAATTTGATTATTTTGTTTAGTTCAATTGAGAATATCACACTTGCCCATCCATCTAACCACACCACCTTTCTCTGATAACTTTTGGTGGTTGTCCTTGAGAAGGCAGCACCCATTATGCATGTATACAAACATGTGGACATTGATTACATGTATCTTATCACAGATGCCTGCTACAAGTCATAGATGATTGCTACAGGTAAAATTTATTCCAGTATAACACATATCATGGTTAGATCATCATCAATGATTATAAACCAGGGACCATACTAGAAGAGCCTGGTGTTATTTTAGTAACATACGTCTAGGAGAATGAAATTCACGTTAATAAAAAAAAACTCACCAGTTGATTTTAAAGACAAGATTCGTGCTTATTTCCATCATCTTTTTTTTCTCCAAAAATGTTGTTTATGGTACTGGAGTTATCTTCCATGTTAATTATCAGATCTCAAACAACACCTGCTTGTTTCTTTTGTCTACTACCTCTCTCTCTCTCTCTTTACAGATAGTCAAGAATTATGGGTTAAAACTTACTAGTGGACTTTATATAACTATGATATATAAGTACAACGATCTACAATGATACAACAGTTTTACAAATCTCATAAATGTCTCTCTCTCTCATTTCCCTCACTCACACTCTTTCTCTTGTTATAAATGTATGTTTGTACACACACACACATATAAATGCCGACCGCGGGTGCAGATCTCGGTGGTAGTAGCAAATAGAGGCTGTACACCTTGGAGACCTGCTGCGGATGGTGGGTATATATATATATACACACACACACACACAGATATGTATTTTCATGTGTGTGTGCATGTATTTAAAGAATTAAGATTTAATGTAACCCTATCTACAAATATGATACGAGGTAACTCCCGAGATATTACTTTATATCACAACACATGTAAACACAAGCTGTAGAGAAATCAAAACAAAAATGAAGTGTGCATCGACAACCACCACAACCACCACCATTTTTGAAGATCCTTGTCAGCAATACGAGTAGTAATGTCTTTAGTATATCTTGAGAGAAACCAACATTTGACAGAGATGCAAACCAAGATAAAAAAAAAAAGTACTGGAGAACAGTAGATTTAAAAAATAAATAAACAAATGATACTTATCTTCAAAACTGAACCATTTAAAGCTAATGAAAATAAAATCAGTAGAAAATCTTTAACGCTAACATAATCTGGTTCAACCCCTCATACAACCTCTTGTGAAACTGAATATTGCCCAGAATTTTCTGACTGATTTTTAATCATTTTCCCATAAGAAACAACTGTTTTAAAATATTTAAGTGAGAAAACTTAAAGATATGCTATAGTTGCATAAGGAACCGTTTTTTTTTTTTGTCAAAAATTAGGTTAAAAAATATAGGAGTTTCTCATACATAGATAGTATCATAATCCATTACAAGACCTTTTCCAAAATTTTAAGCCTCCAGAATTAGGGGGTTCCTTAAACATGTTAAAATGTGTTCTGCTACAGAAAAAGTATCCAAAACAATTGATTAAATCTAAAAATACTAAAACCACTTCCTTACACATTTGTACACAAAGTTCTGGAGTCAAGGTAGTAAGGGAGATAACTGCATTAGTCAAAAGTCAGAGCTGTTTTCCCTCAGAAATTAATATGAAGCCTAATCCTTTACTGATTGAGCTACTGACTCAGTTGCCGAAGGTACACATTCCTAAATCATCTACTGGAATGTATGATGTGTTCAAGAGACAGCACTTAAAATAAGTCCACTTTTAGACATGTAGACAAACAAAATACCACCAGATGAGCTATATATATATGTGTGTGTGTGTGTGAGTAACACTTAAAAGATCATGGTATCGACAATTTTAATATTAGCTGATTTTTAATGAACTTCTATGATACATACACCATTTATGCAAATTTCTGTAGCCTCTGCAATAATGCGGAGTACTTCATCATCATCAAACAACAGACATCTTAGATGAAAAGTCAGAACTAATCTCTCAATGTTGACATGAGAACAAATAAGTCTTTACTAATATTAAGAAGTGTTGATACAGATTAAAGTAAACAACTGTGTAGTTTGTAGACCAGCAGGTTGTGTTCAAAGCCAGGAGCCAAAAAATGTAACCCAACAAATGCTGCTAAAAAAAGGAGTGAAAATGTAGTTTACTTCACCAGCCAGCCAGCCAGCCAGTCAGCTTCATCTGAGGAATGCTTATGAAAAGGGACCAGAAACTGTAACTGTATGATCTTAGATGAAACTGTAAGAAGTTAAATATTTACTCATGGAAAGGAAAGCATTCAAATAAGTTCTAAAGTGTTTTCAGGTTTTCGAACATATTTGTGTGTATGTGTGTATACATACAGATACACATGTATATATTTATATACAATTTATAGATACGTACATATAAGTGTGTGTATATATATGTGTATATATATATATATATATATATATATATATATATATATATGCATATATATATATATACATATATGTGTGTGTGTATGTATTTATATATATGCATATATATGTATATGATATATATATATAGAGATATATACATATGTATATGTATGCATATATATGTGTGTGTGTGTGTTTGAATATGTAATGTGTGTTCCTGAATACGCTTGTGTTTTGTATGTACAATAGATTATAATAGAGAAAATATCCAAGAATGTGTGTGAGAGGGAAAGATATCCGAAGGTGTGAGACATTTTCTTACTCTAGAGCATGCATATGTGTGAGTGTGTATGTGACTGTATGCACGTGTGTGTGTGTTTGTGTATTTTCCTCTGTATTTGCAAACATTAGACTTTCCTAGTAAACTGTGTAAACATTTGACTTTGGGATTTAACACAAGTACACAGTTTCAACCTGTCATAATACTTTGCACAAAAATAACTACATCACTACGGTAACACACACACACATAACCAAAACGTTTTTTTCGTGTCTCTCCAGTACACCTGTTGCTCTTGTCTTTCCCAAATTTCTAATTTTAACATCTAATATTCACTAAATATTGAACCTATTAACAGTTCGTTAATTCTTTTCTGCTCTTTAGAGATTTTACATAATTGTGTTTTGTTGTTTTAAAATAACATTAAAATGCTGGCATGGCTTTGCAAGTTCAATCCCACTAAACAGCACCACAAACTAATATCTACTACACTCTTCAGCCAAATAGGAGTTGATGGTTAGCTTCATTATTTTACAGTTGGTTCTGATTTAAGAAGCAGTGCATACAAAACTGTGTGCTGAAATGCTTTCGTACAGGAAAATTCAATTTAGTAATACTAAATTAAATTTCACAATATATAATATATGTATATAAATGTAATTTAGAGAAGAACCACCATTATACAATTCAGACAATGAAAGACCCCAATGACACCATCCAGAAAAAAATTCACAATAAAAATACTAATCTAAGATTTCAATAAAGCATAAAAAGTAAATAGTAGTAAGTTGTCTACGCACGTTTCGTGGCTATATTAAAACAGATAAAATCAATTCAATTCAAAAATAAATCAATCCAAAATTAATTCTATTTAAAAATATAGTCACTCATCATATCCTTAATTGCTTTATCTCTGAAGGTACTGTCAATTCGGATAGGTGGTCCCTCTTTTGGGTCGACATTTGGTAGTCTCACTTTTTCCCATTTATTCTCTTCATTTAGCAACCTTTCATAGTGGAACCTCCAAGTCTTTTTCTTTGCAGCATCATTAAATGCAAGGGAGCCATCATCTATTTCTCTCCTATGACATCACAACTTTCTCTGGCACACTGTCTTGCAGTTTGAAACACTTCAAGTCTCTCATCCTCACAATGCAGAACATTGGTAAATCTCTTCTTTTCTGCATCCCCTCTGGCTAAGTAAACCTGTCTCCTAGCTTCCCTTCTGGTTATCTGATACAGTTCCCTACTACCACCACACTTCCAATACTGTTTTTTTCCTTAATGGCCCTGTCACCTACATCGTTCCACCACCATGTCACTTTAGGTCGACAGGAAACTTTGCACCAACCACAGGTTGCCCTCAATAGTATGTGCTGCTATATTCTCCTCTTTTCCATCAAAAGCTTCCAGTAATATGTCTCTAAATCTCTGTCCATTCAGAGGATCCTTAAGCTTCCAGACCCTTCTTTTCCATACTGGTCGTCTTCTGGGCAGCCATTTAGCCCTGATCAGGAAGTCACTAACTACTAACCTATGTTGTGGGGTGCATTCTTCATCTGGGAAAGTTTTGGCATTTATAAGCAGCCACCTTTCCTGTTTCCTAGTGAGAATGTAGTCAATGTGATTAGTGTGCCCACTAGACCGGTAGGTAAGGAGGTGACTGGCAGGTTTCCTGAAGTTAGTATTATTACAGATCCTAAGATCATTTGCATCACAGAACTCCAGCAGCTTAGTTCCCTCCTCATTGCAGTTTCATGTGTATAACAAGTCGGACACCAGTTGGTTGTTTATCACAACAACAGGTCGTTGAAGTGTGAGATATACTATATCTTTACTTACAATGTTTTCATTCGTAAGTTATAACAAATATTATTGTTTATTAATTAAAAGCTATAATGATAATCTCGTTACTTATAACTTAATTATAAGTATTTATCATTAAGCATAACTCTTAGTTTAGTTTAGTTTAATTTAGGCTGCGTAAATGTCATTACGTGTGGAAAGTTTGTGAGGCTGAAATAAACACAATGTATGCAACTGAAACAGCATTAGATTACAATAGCTATCAGTATATGATACTTAAAGCATATACACCATTTCCTTTTTTGTAATTACTTTTCAAAGCTGAATTTCATTTTTTAGATATTTGGATTTACATTTTTTTTTTTTTCTTATTTGGTAAAAGTGGGGATTGGTAATAGTGGGTCAGCCAGTTGCCATGGGCACTCTTTGAAGGGATTTTCATTTTTCTCATTTAAAAGGATTTCTTTTTTTTCTTTTTGTGGTAAGCAGAGAACTTGGCACGTAAAAAGCACCATTTGAGTGTGATCGTTACCAGCGTTACCTTACTGGCACATGAAAAAACATCCGAGTGAGGTTGTTGCTAGTGCCGCTGGACTGGCCCCTGTGCAGGTGGCAAGTAAAAAAAACACCATTTGAGCATGGCTGTTACCAGTACTGCCTGACTGGCCCTCATGCCGGTGGCACGTAAAAGCACCCACTACACTCTTGGAGTGGTTGGCGTTAGGAAGGGCATCCAGCTGTAGAAACTCTGCCAGATCAGATTGGAGCTTGGTGCAGCCATCTGGTTTGCCAGTCCTCAGTCAAATTGTCCAACCCATGCTATTATGGAAAGCGGACGTTAAACGATGATGATGATGATGATGATGACAATTCCACTTCAGTTCACGATTAGGTTTCAGAAAGTGATAAAGGGATTTAGAAAAGTCAGAATTAAATTGATATTTAGGAAGAAAGTGGCCAAAAGTTCTTCCAACATTACTGTCATGGAAGAATGTTTTCGTGAGAAGAAGAAAACTCAAGAAGGGAACATGTGTGAGTATGTGTACATATATGTGTATGCATGCTTCTTTTTATGTATGTGCAAGTGGATGTGTTTGTGTTTGTGTTTGTGCACCTATGCATGTGTATGTGTGTGCATACACATGCATGTGTATATGTATATGTGTGTGTATGTGAATATGACAGTGTATGTGTGGGTGCATGCATGTATTTATGTATGTGTGTATGTATGGATACACATGCATGTGTGTGTGTGTGGATACACATGCATGTGTGTATGTACCTTCACCATGCCTTTCTGTATGTGTGTGCGTGTGTGTATGGATACATATGCATGTGTGTATGCACCCTCACCATGCCTGTGTGTGTGTGTGTGTATGGATACACATGCATGTGTGTATGCACCCTCACAATTCCTCTGTGTGTATGCATCCTCACCATGCCTCTGTGTGGTGGGGGAGGGGGTATCTTGAAAGTATTGCATTTCTGAAAAATCTTGCTTTCTCGTGAAATTCTGTAATGCAAAAGCCATTTTCCCATTGACTTCCACATTACAGGGAGGTCAATGGAAAATAGGTTTGGCATTATGGTATTCAATATTCCGACAAAATTTTTTTTAAGGAATGCAATGCTTCTATAACATGGAAAGAAGAAGAAATAATAGTTATAGCTGAAAATCTGCAAACTGTTGATGAAAACACGAAAGGAAAATAAAAAAGAAAAACTGAAATAATCTCAAAAAAAATTGAAGACTCAACATAAAACCATGAAAAGAAATAAAGAGTTACCATTTCTTCAAAAGAAGAATATTACCCAACCTCAGGAAAATAACAAACAAAATACACAGGATGAAAAAAGACTAAGGTTTACCTGGCTGTGTGGTAAGAAGCTTACTTCCTTACCACATAGTTCCAGGTTCAGTCCCACTACGTGGCACCTTGAGCAGGTGTTTTCTACTATCAGCCTTGGGCTGACCAAAGCCTCCTGAGTGGATTTGGTAGATGGAAATTGAAAGAAGCCTGTCGTATATATTTATATGTATATGTATGCATGTATTTGTGTGTCTGTGCTTGTTCCATCCCCATCGCTTGACAAACCAATGTTGGTGTGTTTACATCCCCAAAACTTGCCAGTTCGGCAAAAGAGACCGATTGAATAAGTACTAGGCTTACAAAGAATAAGTCCTGGGGTTGATTTGTTCGACTAAAGGCGGTGCTCCAGCATGGCTGCAGTCAGATGACTGAAACAAGTAAAACCAAGAGAAAAGAAAAGATTCTTGTAAAATGAAACAAATAAAAGACAAAGTTGTATTTTGTTTTTGAAACTTTCTGAAGAAATTAGAAATAACAAACAAAATGATCAGTCGAATTTTTTCCAGCTTTGGTGTGATTGGGAGGGTGTTTTCTTTTACGAATGCCTTCCCATGGACAGGACCATCATTTTGGATGTGTACTGTGACCTGGTGGATAAGTTAAACAGTGATCCACCAGAAGCATCCAGCACTTATGAATCATAAGGATATTGTCTTTTGTCACAACACCTGCCAGACAATACACTTCTTCACGCAGACCAGGATTGGCTGGGAAGTTGTGCTCCACAGTCTATTTTCACCTGACCTTGCATCTTCAAATGTCTACCTTTTGGTCTCTTCAAAGTCCTTTGAATGGATAGCGCTTCAACTCTGAAGTGGATGTAAAATTTCACCTGGAAGAGTTTTTTGGCCAGTTACAACAGGAAATTCTTTGAACAAGGAATAACAGATCTGATCAAAAGATGATAGGAAATACTGGAATGAAACAATAATTATATCATTGGTTGAATAAATCATTATGTGTTTAAAATTTGTGTTTATTTCCACTTTAAAAAGTCAAAAGTTGGCAATTTCTAAATAGTTGTGTTCTGTAGGGGAAGTGGACATACACCATCCTATGTATTCCAATTCCTTACATTAAATTTCTTAAGGAAGAAAATGGAATGCAGACTCTAAACTAAACAGCACAACAAATATTTTATTACGGCAGAAACCCGCTCACACAAGGAGGGGATTCGGTAGCATGTCGCCTTTGGGTTAGATGAGATGTCGTCTTGAAGTCACGTGGCTGGAAGTCATTTTTCTCCTCTCTGGTTATCTATGTGGATCCATTCTAAAGTTGACGGAGAGCTGCTATTGCGACGTCCAGCTTCCATGAAGTCCAGCGAGCAAAAAAGGCAGAGAGACATGGGAATGCTTGGATGTTGGATGACCACGCATGTGCATGAAGGACTTCCTGCATTCCTTCCAGAAGACTAGTCTCTGCGCATGCGTGGATAAACTCTCGAAAATGGCAACTGGTATTAGGCACCACTACACTTCTAAGCATATGACATACACGATGACTGCATGTCTTTTCATTTCTTATCATTTAGTATTTTATCTACCATGGAACAATTGAAAGAAATAAAAACGTTTTAATTGGTTTGAAGAGATGAATATGTGACGGGATTCTTTCAGTTTCCATCTACCACATCCACGCACATGAAGCTTTAAGCTCGCCCAGGGCCATAGTAGATGTTTGATGGTGCTTGCCATGCAGTAGGACTGAACCAAGAACCATGTGGATGAGAAGCAAACTTCTTCCTATGCAGCCAGTTTCATGTTTGTGCTTTTATTAATATCAAATTTCTAACCAGTTCATCATCACCATCAATGACATCATTCAGCTAAAACTTTGTAAAAATACCAAATTTTCAGAATTTCAAAGAAAACTGTTAGTGAGCTAAATTAAATGATTTTTTTTTTTGCATTTCTCAGTGTTTTTGTTTTGTTTTGTTTTGTTTTTTACTTTCCATATTTCAACTTAATGAGTGACTTTTTAATGAGTTTTCCAATAGATAAGGTAATTGACTTTATCATTAGTGTTGGCAGTCTGAAGTTCTATTACATAGCATAGTGGCATTTATAAGATTGCTGCCACACATAATTGGTTCACTTACCAAAGTGTTGATGGTTGTACTTAAAACTGCTGGCCATGAATATATACATACATACATACATATATATATATATATATATATATATATATATATATATATATATATATTTATATATATATATACACAATATGTATATAGAGATGCATATATATTACATATATAATGTGAAAGAGTTAGGGGTTGGGGGTTCAACCCACTAAGGGATAGTATCTATCCAGTATACTGCTGGGAGGGTACCCAATTATTGCTACACTAGTGCTATACTAGGTGCAATCAATGGGAGCGGGTAAAAGTGGAGATTTTACCCAAAATTTGTATAACAATTAGAAAATGGAGGATAACATGCTGAACCCAACTACTTGCAGACGGTGTATCCCGTTGAATTCATTAATTTAATTCATAGCAAAAGTGACAAAAAGAAAGAAAGGACCAAAGCACAGGTGTCTATGGCAAACTATGTTATTTTGCCAACCTGGTTTACATATAGAAGTACAAAGTACATAAGGAATTAGAGGTTGAACAGAAGTTTAATCTTACAGCTGTTTCGGCCTAGTTTTAGCAAGCCCCATTCTATCCAAACATTCCTTTCCGGAGTGATTATCAGATGACATTTTGAAATGGGGTTACATGCCCGAACCGCTAGGCCTCTTCAGAGATTCACAAAGGGTTTCATACAAATGTAGAGCAATAGGTAAAAACAGAGGTGTGGTAGAGACCAGAAGAAAAACAACAGCAAAAATAAGATAGAAATAAAAATAAAAAGTAGAATTAAAATCAAAATAAAAATAAAAATAAAGGTACAGCAGGAAAATAATAATAATAATAATAAAGAATACATAAATGAAAAATGAAGGTATAGCATGTGGGACATGCAAAAATATAAGAAAGATATATGTCAAAAAACCCTTAAAAATACAAGGCACACAAAGATGTCCCCTTACTCCCATGTGTGCATATACAAGTTTTTATAAGCAAACATTCCACCACATACGTTGTTTGTGGCATCAGCGCTATTAGCCGTATCTAGGAAGCTGTAAGCGTTTTTTAGAAAGGAAGTTTTGTTGAGTGTGTGTGTGTCATTCCTATATATATTGGAAGGTTCTATGTAGAAGTTCATTTTATACAAGTTATTAATGTTCTAGTAGCACTAACAGTGATGGTGACAACAACAACAATAATATGCCAAACTTTCAAACTTAACGGTGAAAGATATCCTGTTGCTTCTTCCAACGGCTCTACCATTCTCCTGCTAGTGGGGGAGGGTTAATTACTACCGTTAACTTCCCTCCTTCCAATTGGGCAACTATTGTTTTAAACTGCCTACGCTTAGCTACGGTTGGATAGCCACTGGTCGGTCAAGATGCTAGCCTGCCTGCGCACATCCCCCCCCACACACACACATGCTATGTATATCTCCCTGTACTCACGCTCATGCGTGCGTGTGTGTATATACACATGCATGCGCGCAGCCACACATTTCTTAATTCTACTATATACTCACGGTGAGGGGGTAAAGTTCCCAATGTAATGGCAATAGAGTTAAAATGGTAGACTTTCAAGAAGACTACAAGTCTATAGCCACAACAGTAACAATGAGGATAAAAACATTCTCATCTATACATATCCATATATACACCCTTATACACATTATGGGTATATGTGAGGGGACATATATATATATTATATATATATATATATATATTATATATATATATATATATAATATATATATATATATATATATTATATATATAATATATATATATACACAAGATGCATATATATATATATTATATATATATATATATATTTATATATATATACACAATATGTATATATAGATGCATATATATATGTATGTATATATATATATATATATATATTTATATATATATACACAATATGTATATATAGATGCATATATATATGTATGTATATATATATATATATATATATATATATATATATATATATATATTCATTATTCTGATACACACACATGTATGTATGTATATATATATATACACATGTGTGAGTGTATCAGAATAATGAATATATATATGCATATATATATATATATTTTTTTTTTATTTATGGGTTTCAGCCAAGTGGCTGTGGTCATGATGGAGCACCACTGTGACTTTCCGTCTTTATACTGTGCTCTCTTCACGTTCCTTGCATGGCTCTTCTCCTCCACCTGATATAGTCCAATCAAGAGTTTTGATTGCACATCTGGTGTATAATAGAATTTGAGATCACTGCCCTAAACTGTCTCTCATTTCGAGCCATTGGTTCGTCTGGTATCGTGGAGAGGAATGTGTCTAGTTTTGTTTTGAAGACCTCTATATCCATGTCTTGCAGGTCTCTCAACTGTTTTGGCAGGGCATTAAAGTGCTGAGGTCCTCTGAAACCGAGGCTGTTGCAGTACCTTGTTCTTATGTGAGATGCAGTGGACGGTACCCTTGGTACCATGCAGTGGCGACCTGTGCGGGCATTTGTGTAGTACTTGATGCCAAAGTTTGGTACCAGTCCTTCCAGTATTTTCCATATGTATATTATTACATATCTCTCCCGCCTGCGCTCCAGGGAGTAGAGACCTAGTGCCTTCAGTCGCTCCCTGTAGTTCATCTGTTGGACTGTGGCGATCTTTTTTGTATAGTGACCCTGAATTGCTTCAAGTTCTGCTGTCCGCTTGACCCTGTGTGGTGACCACAACTGAGAGCAATAGTCTAGGCGGCTCAGAACAAATGTCTTCCATAGAGTCAACATGACTTTTTGATCCCTTGTACGGAATGTCCTCAGTATCCACCCTGCCAGTTGTCTGCACTTTGCTGTCAACTTGACAATGTGCATGTGAAATGATGCATCACTACACATGTTGATGCCCAGGTCTCTTACTGTTTGTGGTTCTTGGATTGCAGTACCTTGAGGTCCTGTGTATGCCAGTTGGGAGGCACTTGTGGCCTTGTAGCGCTGTACTTGGAATTTTTTTGCATTGAACTGCATATTATTTTGCTCTGCCCACTTGTATATTGCATTTAGGTCATTCTGTAGGCTTATAATATCATCAGGATTCTTTATTGCCTGAGATAGTTTTGTGTCATCAGCGTAGCTAGTGACAGTGGCTCTCCGAGTGACCATGGGCATGTCCAGAAGGGCCACTATCAACAGTACTGGCCCCAGGACAGTTCCTTGCGGAACACCACTCAATATTTGCGCTTTCCTAGATAGTTCTCCATTGGCTGCAACTGTCTGACTTCTACCATTCAGGAAATCATGCAGCCATTCTCCTAATTTACCAGCTATGCCAAGGTTTCGCAGCTTGTGACATATCAAGCCATGATCAACTTTGTCAAAGGCTTTTGCAAAGTTGAGATATATCACATCAACATTTGAATGGTCAAGTAGCTGCTTCAGGACCCAGTTATAATGCTGCAAGAGCTGCATGAGGCAGCTTCTACCTGGATGGAAACCATGCTGGGTCTCATTCAGCAAGTCATTTTCTTCTAGGAACGCAATCAATCTCCTTCTGACAATTCGTTCCATGACTTTGCTAATATGTGAAGTCAGAGAGATGGGCCTGTAGTTCTCAGCCTCTGCTCTGCTTCCACCTTTATGGATAGGACATATGGTGCCTTCTTCAGCTATTTGGGAAGTTTACCACTTGCAAGGAAACTCTGGAAGAGTATCCGGAGTGGTCCCGCTAATTCTTGTTTACACGACTTTAAGAGGACAGCTGGGAAACCGTCGGACCAGTTGCCGAATTTGAGCTCATTTCGTTTATAGCAGCTATTACATCTTCCTCTTCAATGTCAATGTAGGTAATGGATGCAGTCTTTTTCTGCTGAGTGATATTGTCAAAGAAATCAGCTGGGTTCTTTATCTGCATGGGACTCAGAGGAGAAGTGAAAACACTCTTGAATTGTGCACTGAGCACTTCACTTATCCATGTGGGGTCTGCAGTCAGTGAGCCATTAGGCAGGAATAGGGGTCCTATTTTATACTGTGCCGTAGCAGTCTCTTTTGCAAATCTATAGAAAGCCTTGGGGTTTGTTTTTATGCTTTCTACTGCTCTCTCCTTTTCATGGGAGAGTTTGATCTTGTTTTCTATTTCTAACAGTGTTAGTTTTAATTTAGCCCTTTTCCTATCCTCCAGTTCTCTATTTAACTGGTTTGAGACCTTTGTTCTGTGTCTCATAAGGACTTTCCTGTCTCTGGGAATTCTATTGGCATGTTTGCTGGTCTTTCTTTTTGGCACGTATTTGGCGCATATGCCTTGTATGGTTGACATAAAATGACTTAGTTTGAGGTCATTGTCTTGTATAGAAAGGCTGTCATGCCAGTTTTGATTTCGAATCTCTTTGCGAATTGACTTCCAGTCCGCCCTGTGGAAATTCAGGTTGGATATTGCTTGAGTCCTCCTGGTGGGGTGGGTGTCAGTGGGTTGTCTAGGACCATACATAGTTAATTCTATAATGTTATGATCTGAGAGAGATGTAGGTGTTACTTTCACATTATGGATTAGGCTCACATTGTTTGTGAAGCAGAGATCTAAAATATTGCTTCCCCTGGTTGGTTGAAGTATCACTTGTTCCATGAACAGCATATTGGGGAGTTCTAACAAAGATTTTGGCTGGCTTTGTTCATGCAGTGACAACCCACACATTTGCACTGAATACACCTTATGGATTTTCTTTCGACACCTCTACAGGGATCTGTGATTTGTCTGTTTTATTATTCAACAATACTTTGGTCTTTGCTAAAGTAACTCTAAAAGCCCTCTGATTCCATTCCATGCTTCCATACCTGAAATTTCTTCTCTAGTTCTGGTAGCGATTCAGAAATAAGAACAAGGTCATCAACATAGAGGAGCTCCCAAGGGCAGCCAGTCTTGAATTCCTCAGTTATAGCTTGGAGGACCATAATAAATAAACATCATCATCATCATCAGCGTTTAACGTCCGCCTTCCATGCTGGCATAATTTTTACATCCATAATCATCAACATTTCAAGACTTTCACCACTTTCTTACCAGGAACATGTGATGTGTTATTGTTGTAGCTAACATCCTTTTATGTGGTGGGTAAATGTAATTCTTGGAGGTTTTATCACCAAATTTCTTTAAACATTATTGCTGGGTTTTGAAATTTGATCTATATCTCAACAATTTGTAAATACTTATACACACACACACACACACACACACACACACACAAACTGTGGCAGACACGGACACACACACACAATATATTTATATACATATTTATATATATACACATACCTACATATATGCGTATTCATATACATATACTTACATGTAAATACACCCAAAATATATATTTACACACACACAGAGGTTGACTTTGCCTTTTATCCTTTCAGGGTTGATAAAATAAGGTCCCATTGAACACTGTGTTCGATCTAATCAACTTACCCACTCCCATGAAATTGCTGGCATAGTGCCAAAATGTGAAACCAATATTTCATAGATTCAAAGCGATGACCTGGCAGAATTGTTACCATGCAGGACAAAAATGCTTAGCAGCATTTCTTCTGACTTAATATTCTATGAGCATATGGCGTAGTGGTTAAGAGCACGGGCTACTAACCCCAAGATTCCAAGTTCGATTCCAGGCAGTGACCTGAATAATAATAATAATAATAATAATAATATTTTCCCAAGACACCTGATGAAGGCTGGAAGGTATATCAGCTGAAATGTGTTAACAACAAACAAGATGAGGACAAATATCTGTCAAATGTAAATAATGTTTATATTCTAAGTTCAAATGCCTCAGGGGTCGACCTTGCCTCTCATCCTTTTGGAGTCAATAAATAAAAGTGTCAGTTGAGCACTGGAGATGACATAACCAATTTACCCACCTCTCTTGAAAGTGCTGGCCTTGTGCCAAAATTTGAAATCAGTATTTCATAATTCTAGGATTTAAGAAAAGAAACTGAAAACTGAAATATTTAAAAATTAAAATCAGATGGAAAAATAAAACAAAAATAAAAATAAAAAGACACAAACATAACCATGGGGCCTAAGGAGTTCACTTTTCAACCATGGTGTTCTTGGCACAATCCTACTGCATGGAGCACAGAAGAGCAGGTGTCAAAAACAGTCATTGATAAATTGGCTTCAGTTTAGCATTAAAAGCCTTTAGAATAATGTTTGCGATTAGTTGTGATGAGGTGGCACAGATATGGCAACGATGATCCAACATCTCTGTTAACACTGACATAATTATGTGAGGACACTTAAATTTCCTTCAAGCATTATTAATAACTTTTTCACTATCAATCCTTCATGAAACACATTTGTTTATTTATTAGTTATCCTGAAAGCGAAAGCACTCTCCTTACACTAAACTATAAAAATTTGAAGATGCGAATGTTTTAAAATAAATCTAACACCATGTGCTAACACCCTTAAGATCTTCTCTCTCTCTGTGAAGAGCAAGTTAATAGATAACTTACTTTCACAGTGGAGAATACAGTATCCCAGCATTAAAAAAAAATGGTAAAATCATAAATACAGGCATACCAGAACCTATGTTGTTTTGAGCTACGTTTTTTGTTGTTTTTTTTTAAACTTTGTATCGTTTTATTTTTTTAAGGAATTAATGAGAAAAATAAACATCAGCTGAAACAGATGCGTTTGACTTTATGTTGGTCTCACCGAACATATTTGAAAAATTAAAAATTTAAAAAGTCACCTAAAAAGCTAGTACTGAAGTGAAAGCAAAATACATATGAAAAAAGTACAAACCAGTTACTAAAACACGTAAAAACTAATCACCATCATCATCATCATCGTCGTCATCGTTGTCGTCGTTGTCCTCATCGTCATCTTCATCATCATTATCCTCATCATTTAACACCCGTTTCCATGCTGGCATGGGTTGGATGGCTCGATAGGAGCTGGCAAAGCCAGGAGCCACACCCAATTCCACAGACTGTTTTGGCTTAGTTTCTACAACCGGATGCCCTTCCTAATGCCAATCACTTTACAGGGTGTATTGGGTGTTTTTATGTGGATTCACACAAGTGGTTTTTACATAGCACCATCACCTGTGCTATTTACATAGCACCATCACTATTACCATTACTTATTACATCCACAACCACTCATGGCAGTCCAACAAACACACTCTGGCAGCAAACGACATGCGTCTACCAACTGCTACAAAATTCAAACCAAGACGGATGGATGGGATGACCTTGAAGTCGATTTTAAACTAACAGAGACAACACTTGAATATCACCCGAGGAAACACAACTAGATCACATTATGCAAACAAACCGTTGCATAATCAAATACCTGTATTTTTTGAAGAACCATGTGGTGTGAAGAAACAATTGTAGTGATTTAAAAATAACTGTCCAACCGTACTCCTTCATGTTGGCTCCAATTTCTTCAATTTTATATATATATATATGTGTGTGTATATATATATATATATATATATATATATATATATATATATATAATGGGCTCCTTTCAGTTTTCATCTACCAAAATGATCAAGAAGAGAAGGCAGGGAAATATATCATCATCATCGTTTAACGTCCACTTTCCATGCTACCATGGGTTGGATGATTTGACTGAGGACTGGTGAAACCGGATGGCAACACCAGGCTCCAATCTGATTTGGCAGAGTTTCTACAGCTGGATGCCCTTCCTAACGCCAACCACTCAGAGAGTGTAGTGGGTGCTTTTACGTGTCACCTGCACGAAGGCCAGTCAGGCGGTACTGGCAATGGCCACGCTCAAAATGGTGTATTTTATGTGCCACCCGCACAAGAGCCAGTCCAGGGGCACTGGCAACGATCTCGCTCGAAAATCCTACGAAGGCCAGTCAGGTGGTACTGGCAACGGCCACGCTCAAAATAGTGTATTTTATGTGCCACCCGCACTAATATAATGGGCTTCTTTCAGTTTCCGTCTACCAAAGTGAGCAAGAAGAGAAGGCAGGGAAATATATATATATATATATATATATATATATATATATGCTGGGTGGTATGAGGAAAGGGTACCAAAAGACCCTCAGACACATGTATGGTACCGTTTTTTTTTAGATAAAGATAAAGAAATAAGCACAATACTTTGTTTTTAATGACTTTAATGTGGCATATTTCCTAAATTCATATTTTACATCATTTTTACTCAAATACAATGCTTTAAGTCATTAGTTCCTCACGTGGTTTTATTTTTTAATTTTTTTAGTGGATTTGTAGTTTGTTTTTTTTTGTTTCTTTACTTGGTGGGGAAAGTAGATTTTTCCGGACTCAAACAATTCAGTGTTATTCAAGAATCAGTCAAGTGCTTTTTGTTGTTGTTGTTGTTGTTGTTGTTGAAAATTGTGATCATTATTTGTTACATTTGGGTGTAATTCACGTTTCTATGGTTTGTTGTTGTTGTTTTTTTTGTTTTTTTTGGATGACAATTATTTGTCCATGTTACAGTTAGTTGGCAAGAATAATGATTTTTTTGTGGAGGGGAGAAAAAATTAGACATTTCAAGAACATTCATTTTAATAAAAGACTTCATTTTTTTAATATATATTTTTATTAAAAAAATTCTTTTTTCACATATATATACATACATATATATATATATATATATATATATTTGTGGATTTGTTACTATGACCAGTAATCGTGGCCACCACTAATAAGCTACAAATAAAACAGCATCAGTTCAGTTAACAATATTTCCAGCAAGAATTTCCACACCTTACAGTCACTCACATCCACGCATTCACAGAACAAATGCACACAAAATATCCCATATACACAACAGCAACAACAAGTACAATAACAAAGAGACATAGAAGCTCACACACAGACATGGAATGCACAAACAGAAGCATCTATAGTGCAATTCTGATTCGGAGATAATATTGATTAGGGCAGGAAGTTGATAATGGAATTATACAGGGTGTCCACAAAGTCTGGGTACACGGAGATTGATACATACTTTAAGAAATTATTATTTCTTATATTTAATTGTTTATGTTATGATTTTATTTACTCCATGTACCCAGACCTTGTGGACACCCTGTATAAATAAATTAACTATCTTAACAATAATAATAATTACTGCAGGAGGGCTTTCACTGTTGGTTTTCAGAGTATTCTGGAAGTTGTACCATCCCAAAATTGGCCCTACCGAGGTGGCTGTCCCTTTATTGAGAAAACTTTGTATTTCATTATGTATTATTGGTATTATATATATATATATTTATTTATATTTATATGTTGTTAGTATTTTTCAATGTTCTTTTTTTTTATATTCGATGTAAATGCCAATGTTTTTTGAAAAATTCTCCCTTTCCCCTTGCATTGTCTCTCAACACCACCCTTGGTGCACTAAGGGCCATTATTATTATTATTATTGTTTGATGTGGTTATTGTCATCATCATCATCATTGTTATTATTATTATTATTATTATTATTATTAATATTATTATTATTATTAGTAGTAGTAGTAGTAGCAGTAGTAAGGCAGTGAGCTGGCAGAATTGTGAGCATGCTGGGTGAAATGCTTACCAATACTTCGTCCGTTGCTACGTTCTGGGTTCAAATTCTTCCAAGGTCGACTTCACTTTTTCATCCTTTTGGGGGCCGATAAATTAAGTACCAGTTATACACTGGAGTCGATGTAATTGACTAGCCGCCCCCCCCTCCACCAAATTTCAGGCCTTGTGCCTTCAGTAGAAAAGATTATTATTATTATTATTATTTCACATACACAACAAATTAGACCAGCGTTTCTCAACTGGGGTTCCCCAGAACCCTAGGGTTCTGCAAACGGTTCCTAGGGGTTCCGCAAAAAGGAATGAGATAAAGCTAATTCCAATTTCAAGATCGTAATATTGCTATACATATTGTAACAGACATCATCCTACTATGTTATCAAAAAAGTATAACAACCATATATATATATATATATATATATATATATATATATATATATATATATATATATATATATATATATATATATATATATATATATATATATATATATATATATATATATATATATATATATATATATATATATATATATAAATATATATGGAGGCACAATGGCCTAGTGGTTAGGGCAGTGGACTCGCGGTTGGAGGATTGCGGTTTCGATTCCCAGACTGGGCGTTGCGTGTGTTTATTGAGCAAAAACACCTAAAGCTCCATGAGGCTCTGCCAGCCCTGTTGTACTCTTTCGCCCCAACTTTCTCTCACTCTTTCTTCCTGTTTCTTGAGTAACGCTGCGATGGACTGGCGTCCCGTCCAGCTGACGGGGAACGCATACACCATAGAAACCAGGAAAAGGGCGCATAAATAAATAAATAAATAATATATATATATTGATATTTACTATGATGAAAAATATGAGAAAGACATGGTACATAATTTTTTTTTATGTGCAGGGGTTCCTTGAGACATGTAATTTGACTAGCTGCTACCCTAAAATTTCAGCCATTGTGCCCTATAGTAGAAAGAATTATTATTATTATCATCATTATTTTCATTAGCATCTTCTTTCAATTTTGTTTCCATTTCTTTCTGAGTGTCTTCCTGACACCTAGGGCAGAGAAACATGCTGTATACATTGGTATGCCATTAAAACAAACACACCAGTTGTTCATTAAACCCTCCTGGGGGTTAAATGGCAGTATTGCTGTCTCTCAGTGGACAGCTACAATAAAGTGGTGTGAAGCAAATACCTCTGTATTGGAAAATATTCTATGATTGGAGAGTCACAAGTGGACTGTCTTTAAGCTCTGTCGGGGCTGAGCATGAGCTAAATAACAGCAGCAGCAAAATGTTTTAATGATATAAGTACAATTGCTGTGATGTAAGCTTAGCAACTGTGGCAACACAATAGTAGTAGTAGTAGTAGTAGATTTTGTGTTCTCTTTGGTAGTGGTGGTGGTGGTGGTAGTGGTGGTGGTGCTAGTAGTAGTAGTAGTAGTAGTAGCAGCAGCAGCAGCAGTAGACTTTGTGTTCTCTTTGGTGGTGGCGGTAGTAGTAGTAGTAAATTTTGTGTTCCCTTTGGTGGTGGTAGTGGTGGTAGTAGTAGTAGTAGTAGTAGAATGAAATGCTGGTGTTGATAAGTGTATTCAGACAGAAGCTATTAGATGAGACCATGCAATAAAGTCCTGGGTTCAAATCCCAGTATTAAATCCTGTTGTTCTTTGAAACACACAGACATCAAATTCCATTTTAGTAAACTGATCTCTGTGGAAGAAGCAAGAAAAACTGAAACCAAAAACCAACTGAGGAAAGTTAATTTCAGTAGACTAACATCCCATCCCTGTGACTATTATAATCATCTGAAGAGTTAATTAAAAGAAGAAACTACATTATAACATTACAATATTTTAGTTCGTTACGGTTCGTAATAGGATTAACATGAATTCCGCTCCTCCCAACCCCACCACCACCCACCACCACAAGTTTTTTGAAGACAAAATAATGTTTTTATTATTATTAGTATTATTTATTCTTTATTCTTTTCTTTTGGTTTTTCTTTAAACATAAGAGGTTAGCCATTTAAATATTATTTCATTTTATTTTACTTTATTTTATTTTATTTTATTTTTTGCTATATTTTACAATATTTTATTTTACTATATTTTGGTAAGTTTTACTCTCGGAATGATATGTCAAATGTCAAATGAACATGAAGATCAAATGTGTTTATTGAAAAGAGTAGATAGTTGCCAGTCTGGAAAGTCTTTCACTTTTCAATACGGCTTCACTTTATTAAAGTTCCTCTCTGTTGCCACCACTTATTCAAATGAAATGTTACTGTAATCTCCAGGCAAAAAGAGAGGAAAATAGGTTATATAGTAGAATAGTTTACTAATGAGATGGAATATATCTGATACTGCTTCCATACTCCATGTCTTTCTGCAGACAATGTCAGTAGGTCACATAAGAAAAGGAACCTAGACAGACACACACACACATAAACTAGATGTGTCTGCATATATAGATGTGTGTGTGTGCATTTATATATATATATATATATACATGCATAAGTATATATGTATATATACATGTATATATATATCTATATATATATACATATCAATGTATATGTGTGTGTGTATATATATATGTATGTATATATATGTACATATATACATACATATATGTGTGTATATGTATATATTTATATTTATATATACATATATGCATATATGTATGTATATATATATGCATATATATATAAGTGTGTGTGTCGCTATATATACGTATGTGTGTATATGTATATATTTACATATCTATATGTATATATAGTTTTACATATCTGTGTGTATATATATATATATATATATGTATATATACTCTATATAGATGTATATATATATATATACTCTATATAGATGTATATATATATATATATATATATATACACATACACACACACATATATATATACATATATATAAATATATATATATATACAATATATATGCACACATATATATATATATATATTTGTGCTTGTGTATGTATGTATATTTATTTATGTATTTGTCTGTGTACATATAATGCAGAGAGATAGATAGGTTGATAAAATAGAAAACGTTTCTTTATCTTTTTGGTCAAATCCTACATAAAAGAGGAACATCTTAGCTGTAACAAGAAATTAAAGATAAAAAAAAGCATATAATCAATGAAATAACATTGTTTTTAGTGCTGTTTTTGTTGTTGTCCGTAAGCTGTATATGACACGCACACACACACATACATATACATTATGTGTATGTATCTATACTATAAAAGGCAGATTTTTTGTGTGTGTGTATGTTTAAAATTCATACATTTACACAATTACAAATTTCTTAGATTAAAGAATCGCAATTAATATTCTAAATACAATTTGTTAGGTCACTGAGTCATTTTTTCACTCAATGAAATACCTAATAACGAATAAAATCTATAAAACTACACGAGTAAACATTTTCTCCCTAATAAAATCTAATTTCCTCTTTCTAATGCAATTCCTTTCAACTCCTACTTTCTCTTATGAACCTTTACGAACAATCCAACAACAAATACAAAAAGAAAGGAAGGAGAAACACTGACTGAAACAATCACATTTCGATACTGTAATGACAGTTTCACCGGAAAATGTCGGAAACTTACGGAAAATGTCGGAAGGTGACGGAAACTGTCGGGAAGGGACGGAAATTGACGGAAGGTACCGGGAAATGTCGGAAAATAACGGAAACTAACGAAAAGTCGGAAGGGACGGAAATTGACGGAAGGTAGCGGAAACTAACGGAAGGTGACGGAAACTAACGGAAAATGTCGGAAACTGTCGGAAGGTAGCGGAAAATGTCGGAAACTAACGGAAGGTGACGGAAACTAACGGAAAATGACGGAAGGTGACGGACAGTAACGGAAAATGTCGGAAAGTGACGGAAGGTAGCGGAAAATGTCGGAAACTAACGGAAGGTAACGGAAAATGTCGGAAAGTATCGGAAACTAACGGAAAATGTCGGGAAGTAACGGAAGGTGACGGAAAATGTCGGAAACTAACGAAAATTGTCGGAAGGTGACGGAAATTGACGGAAGGTAGCGGAAAATGTCGGAAACTAACGGAAAATGTCGGAAACTAACGGAAAATGTCGGAAGGTGACGGAAACTGTCGGAAAGGGACGGAAATTGGCGGAAAATGTCGGAAGGTGACGGAAAATGTCGGAAAGTAACGGAAAATGTCGGAAGGTAGCGGAAAATGTCGGGAAGTAACGGAAGGTGACGGAAAGTAACGGAAAATGTCGGAAGGTGACGGAAACTGTCGGAAAGGGACGGAAGGTAGCGGAAAATGTCGGAAAGTAACGGAGGGTGACGGAAACTGTCGGAAGGTGACGGAAAGTACCGGAAAATGTCGGAAGTTAACGGAAGGTGACGGGAAGTAACGGAAGGTGACGGAAAGTAACGGAAAATGTCGGAAACTAACGGAAGGTAACGGAAAATGTCGGAAGGTGACGGAAACTGTCGGAAAGGGACGGAAGGTAGCGGAAAATGTCGGAAACTAACGGAAGGTGACGGAAAATAACGGAAACTGTCGGAAGATGTCGGAAACTAACGAATAGTAACGGAAAGTGTTGGAAACTAACGGAAGGTGACGGAAAGTGTCGGAAACTAACGGAAGGTAACGAAAACTGTCGGAAGGTGACGGAAGCTGTCGGTAAAGGACGGAAATTGACGGAACGGAAACTAACGAAAAGTGACGGAATCTCCACCCACTGCTACCGCCTTGCTCTCCACCCGCTGCTATCTCCTTGCTCTCCACCCGCTGCTACCTCCTTGCTCTCCACCCGCTACCGCCTTGCTCTCCACCCGATGCTATCTCCTTGCTCTCCATCCACTGGTAGCTCCTTGCTCTCCACCCGCTACCGCCTTGCTCTCCACCCGCTGATATCTCCTTGCTCCCCACCCGCTGATAGCTCCTTGCTCTCCACCCGCTACCGCCTTGCTCTCCACCCGCTGCTATCTCCTTGCTCTCCACCCACTGGTACCTCCTTGCTCTCCACCCGCTGCTATCTCCTTGCTCTCCACCCGCTGATAGCTCCTTGCTCTCCACCCGCTACCGCCTTGCTCTCCACCCGCTGCTATCTCCTTGCTCTCCACCCACTGGTACCTCCTTGCTCTCCACCCGCTACCGCCTTGCTCTCCACCCGCTGCTATCTCCTTGCTCTCCATCCGCTGATAGCTCCTTGCTCTCCACCCGCTACCGCCTTGCTCTCCACCCGCTGCTATCTCCTTGCTCTCCACCCGCTGCTAACTCCTTGCTCTCCACCCGCTACCGCCTTGCTCTCCACCCCCTGCTATCTCCTTGCTCTCCACCCACTGGTACCTCCTTGCTCTCCACCCGCTACCGCCTTGCTCTCCACCCGCTGCTATCTCCTTGCTCTCCACCCGCTGATACCTCCTTGCTCTCCACCCGCTACCGCCTTGCTCTCCACCCGCTGCTATCTCCTTGCTCTCCACCCGCTCATAGCTCCTTGCTCTCCACCCGCTACCGCCTTGCTCTCCACCCGCTGCTATCTTCTTGCTCTCCACCCGCTGATACCTCCTTGCTCTCCACCCGCTGATACCTCCTTGCTCTCCACCCGCTACCGCCTTGCTCTCCACCCGCTGCTATCTCCTTGCTCTCCATCCGCTGATACCTCCTTGCTCTCCACCCGCTACCGCCTTGCTCTCCACCCGCTGCTATCTCCTTGCTCTCCATCCGCTGATAGCTCCTTGCTCTCCACCCGCTACCGCCTTGCTCTCCACCCGCTGCTATCTCCTTGCTCTCCATCCGCTGATACCTCCTTGCTCTCCACCCGCTACCGCCTTGCTCTCCACCCGCTGCTATCTCCTTGCTCTCCACCCGCTGATACCTCCTTGCTCTCCACCCGCTACCGCCTTGCTCTCCACCCGCTGCTATCTCCTTGCTCTCCATCCGCTGATACCTCCTTGCTCTCCACCCGCTACTATCTCCTTGCTCTCCACCCACTGGTACCTCCTTGCTCTCCACCCGCTACGGCCTTGCTCTCCACTCGCTGCTATCTCCTTGCTCTCCACGACATTTTCCGCTACCTTCCGTCAATTTCCGTCCCTTTCCGAAAGTTTCCGTCACCTTCCGACATTTTCCGTTACCTATTGTCGGAAACTAACGGAAGGCGACGGAAACTGTCGAAAACTAACGGAAAATGTCGGAAGGTGACGGGAAGGTACCGGAAAATGTCGGAAAATAACGGAAACTAACGAAAAGTGACGGAAGACAACGGAAAGTAACGGAAAATGTCGGAAACGAACGGAAAATGTCGGAAACTGTCGGAAGGTAGCGGAAAATGTCGGAAACTAACGGCAGGTGACGGAAACTAACGGAAAATGTCGGAAAGTAACGGAAAATGTCGGAAAGTGACGGAAGGTAGCGGAAAATGTCGGAAACTAACGGAAGGTGACGGAAAATGTCGGAAATTAACGGAAGGTAACGGAAATTGTCGGAAGGTGACGGAAACTGTCGGAAGGCAACGGAAAGTAACGGAAAATGTCGAAAGGAAACTGTCGGGAAGGTAGCGGAAAATAACGGAAACTGTCGGAAACTAACGAAAAGTGACGGAAGACAACGGAAAATGTCGGAAGGTGACGGAAAGGGACGGAAATTGACGGAAGGTAGCGGAAACTAACGGAAGGTGACGGAAACTGTCGGAAGGTAGCGGAAAATGTCGGAAACTACCGGAAGGTGACGGAAAATGTCGGAAACTAACGGAAAGTGACGGAAACTGTCGGAAGGTAGCGGAAAATGTCGGAAACTAACGGAAGGTGACGGAAACTAACGGAAACTGTCGGAAAGTGACGGAAGGTAGCGGAAAATGTCGGAAACTAACGGAAAATAACGGAAAATGTCGGAAACTAACGGAAAATGTCGGAAGGTGACGGAAACTGTCGGAAAGGGACGGAAATTGGCGGAAAATGTCGGAAGGTGACGGAAAATGTCGGAAAGTAACGGAGGGTGACGGAAACTGTCGGAAGGTGACGGAAAGTAACGGAAAATGTCGGAAGGTAGCGGAAAATGGCGGGAAGTAACGGAAGGTGACGGAAAGTAACGGAAAATGTCGGAAGGTGACGGAAAGGGACGGAAGGTAGCGGAAAATGTCGGAAAGTAACGGAGGGTGACGGAAACTGTCGGAAGGTGACGGAAAGTAACGGAAAATGTCGGAAGGTGACGGAAAATGTCGGAAACTAACGGAAGGTAACGGAAAATGTCGGAAGGTGACGGAAACTGTCGGAAAGGGACGGAAGGTAGCGGAAAATGTCGGAAACTAACGGAAGGTGACGGAAAATAACGGAAACTGTCGGAAACTAACGAATAGTAACGGAAAGTGTCGGAAACTAACGGAAGGTGACGGAAAGTGTCGGAAACTAACGGAAGGTAACGAAAACTGTCGGAAGGTGACGGAAGCTGTCGGTAAAGGACGGAAATTGACGGAACGGAAACTAACGAAAAGTGACGGAATCTCCACCCACTGCTACCGCCTTGCTCTCCACCCGCTGCTATCTCCTTGCTCTCCACCCGCTGCTACCTCCTTGCTCTCCACCCGCTACCGCCTTGCTCTCCACCCGCTGCTATCTCCTTGCTCTCCACCCGCTGATACCTCCTTGCTCTCCACCCGTTACCCCCTTGCTCTCCACCCGCTGCTATCTCCTTGCTCTCCACCCACTGGTACCTCCTTGCTCTCCACCCGCTACCGCCTTGCTCTCCACCCGCTGCTATCTCCTTGCTCTCCACCCGCTGATAGCTCCTTGCTCTCCACCCGCTACCGCCTTGCTCTCCACCCGCTGCTATCTCCTTGCTCTCCACCCACTGGTACCTCCTTGCTCTCCACCCGCTACCGCCTTGCTCTCCACCCGCTGCTATCTCCTTGCTCTCCACCCGCTGATAGCTCCTTGCTCTCCACCCGCTACCGCCTTGCTCTCCACCCGCTGCTATCTCCTTGCTCTCCACCCGCTGCTAACTCCTTGCTCTCCACCCGCTACCGCCTTGCTCTCCACCCCCTGCTATCTCCTTGCTCTCCACCCCCTGCTATCTCCTTGCTCTCCACCCGCTACCGCCTTGCTCTCCACCCGCTGCTATCTCCTTGCTCTCCACCCGCTGATAGCTCCTTGCTCTCCACCCGCTACAGCCTTGCTCTCCACCCGCTGCTATCTCCTTGCTCTCCACCCACTGGTACCTCCTTGCTCTCCACCCGCTACCGCCTTGCTCTCCACCCGCTGCTATCTCCTTGCTCTCCATCCGCTGATAGCTCCTTGCTCTCCACCCGCTACCGCCTTGCTCTCCACCCGCTGCTATCTCCTTGCTCTCCACCCGCTGATACCTCCTTGCTCACCACCCGCTACCGCCTTGCTCTCCACCCGCTGCTATCTCCTTGCTCTCCATCCGCTGATACCTCCTTGCTCTCCACCCGCTACCGCCTTGCTCTCCACCCGCTGCTATCTCCTTGCTCTCCACCCGCTGATACCTCCTTGCTCTCCACCCGCTACCGCCTTGCTCTCCACCCGCTGCTATCTCCTTGCTCTCCACCCGCTGATACCTCCTTGCTCTCCACCCGCTACCGCCTTGCTCTCCACCCGCTGCTATCTCCTTGCTCTCCATCCGCTGATACCTCCTTGCTCTCCACCCGCTACCGCCTTGCTCTCCACCCGCTGCTATCTCCTTGCTCTCCACCCACTGGTACCTCCTTGCTCTCCACCCGCTACGGCCTTGCTCTCCACTCGCTGCTATCTCCTTGCTCTCCACGACATTTTCCGCTACCTTCCGTCAATTTCCGTCCCTTTCCGAAAGTTTCCGTCACCTTCCGACATTTTCCGTTACCTATTGTCGGAAACTAACGGAAGGCGACGGAAACTGTCGAAAACTAACGGAAAATGTCGGAAGGTGACGGGAAGGTACCGGAAAATGTCGGAAAATAACGGAAACTAACGAAAAGTGACGGAAGACAACGGAAAGTAACGGAAAATGTCGGAAACTAACGGAAAATGTCGGAAACTGTCGGAAGGTAGCGGAAAATGTCGGAAACTAACGGAAGGTGACGGAAACTAACGGAAAATGTCGGAAAGTAACGGAAAATGTCGGAAAGTGACGGAAGGTAGCGGAAAATGTCGGAAACTAACGGAAGGTGACGAAAAATGTCGGAAATTAACGGAAGGTAACGGAAATTGTCGGGAGGTGACGGAAACTGTCGGAAGGCAACGAAAAGTAACGGAAAATGTCGGAAGGAAACTGTCGGGAAGGTAGCGGAAAATAACGGAAACTGTCGGAAACTAACGAAAAGTGACGGAAGACAACGGAAAATGTCGGAAGGTGACGGAAAGGGACGGAAATTGACGGAAGGTAGCGGAAACTAACGGAAGGTGACGAAAACTGTCGGAAGGTAGCGGAAAATGTCGGAAACTACCGGAAGGTGACGGAAAATGTCGGAAAGTAACGGAAAATGTCGGAAACTAACGGAAAGTGACGGAAACTGTCGGAAGGTAGCGGAAAATGTCGGAAACTAACGGAAGGTGACGGAAACTAACGGAAACTGTCGGAAAGTGACGGAAGGTAGCGGAAAATGTCGGAAACTAACGGAAAATATCGGAAACTAACGGAAAATGTCGGAAGGTGACGGAAACTGTCGGAAAGGGACGGAAATTGGCGGAAAATGTCGGAAGGTGACGGAAAATGTCGGAAAGTAACGGAGGGTGACGGAAACTGTCGGAAGGTGACGGAAAGTAACGGAAAATGTCGGAAGGTAGCGGAAAATGTCGGGAAGTAACGGAAGGTGACGGAAAGTAACGGAAAATGTCGGAAGGTGACGGAAACTGTCGAAAAGGGACGGAAGGTAGCGGAAAATGTCGGAAAGTAACGGAGGGTGACGGAAACTGTCGGAAGGTGACGGAAAGTAACGGAAAATGTCGGAAGGTGACGGAAAATGTCGGAAACTAAGGGAAGGTAACGGAAAATGTCGGAAGGTGACGGAAACTGTCGGAAAGGGACGGAAGGTAGCGGAAAATGTCGGAAACTAACGGAAGGTGACGGAAAATAACGGAAACTGTCGGAAACTAACGAATAGTAACGGAAAGTGTCGGAAACTAACGGAAGGTGACGGAAAGTGTCGGAAACTAACGGAAGGTAACGAAAACTGTCGGAAGGTGACGGAAGCTGTCGGTAAAGGACGGAAATTGACGGAACGGAAACTAACGAAAAGTGACGGAATCTCCACCCACTGCTACCGCCTTGCTCTCCACCCGCTGCTATCTCCTTGCTCTCCACCCGCTGCTACCTCCTTGCTCTCCACCCGCTACCGCCTTGCTCTCCACCCGCTGCTATCTCCTTGCTCTCCACCCGCTGATACCTCCTTGCTCTCCACCCGTTACCCCCTTGCTCTCCACCCGCTGCTATCTCCTTGCTCTCCACCCACTGGTACCTCCTTGCTCTCCACCCGCTACCGCCTTGCTCTCCACCCGCTGCTATCTCCTTGCTCTCCACCCGCTGATAGCTCCTTGCTCTCCACCCGCTACCGCCTTGCTCTCCACCCGCTGCTATCTCCTTGCTCTCCACCCACTGGTACCTCCTTGCTCTCCACCCGCTACCGCCTTGCTCTCCACCCGCTGCTATCTCCTTGCTCTCCACCCGCTGATAGCTCCTTGCTCTCCACCCGCTACCGCCTTGCTCTCCACCCGCTGCTATCTCCTTGCTCTCCACCCACTGGTACCTCCTTGCTCTCCACCCGCTCTCCACCCGCTGCTATCTCCTTGCTCTCCATCCGCTGATAGCTCCTTGCTCTCCACCCGCTACCGCCTTGCTCTCCACCCGCTGCTATCTCCTTGCTCTCCACCAGCTGCTAACTCCTTGCTCTCCACCCGCTACCGCCTTGCTCTCCACCCCCTGCTATCTCCTTGCTCTCCACCCACTGGTACCTCCTTGCTCTCCACCCGCTACCGCCTTGCTCTCCACCCGCTGCTATCTCCTTGCTCTCCATCCGCTGATACCTCCTTGCTCTCCACCCGCTACCGCCTTGCTCTCCACCCGCTGCTATCTCCTTGCTCTCCGCCCGCTCATAGCTCCTTGCTCTCCACCCGCTACCGCCTTGCTCTCCACCCGCTGCTATCTCCTTGCTCTCCATCCGCTGATACCTCCTTGCTCTCCACCCGCTACCGCCTTGCTCTCCACCCGCTGCTATCTCCTTGCTCTCCGCCCGCTGATACCTCCTTGCTCTCCACCCGCTACCGCCTTGCTCTCCACCCGCTGCTATCTCCTTGCTCTCCATCCGCTGATACCTCCTTGCTCTCCACCCGCTACCGCCTTGCTCTCCACCCGCTGCTATCTCCTTGCTCTCCACCCGCTGATAGCTCCTTGCTCTCCACCCGCTACCGCCTTGCTCTCCACCCGCTGCTATCTCCTTGCTCTTCACCCGCTGATACCTCCTTGCTCTCCACCCGCTACCGCCTTGCTCTCCACCCGCTGCTATCTCCTTGCTCTCCATCCGCTGATACCTCCTTGCTCTCCACCCGCTACCGCCTTGCTCTCCACCCGCTGCTATCTCCTTGCTCTCCATCCGCTGCTAACTCCTTGCTCTCCACCCGCTACCGCCTTGCTCTCCACCCCCTGCTACCTCCTTGCTCTCCACCCACTGGTACCTCCTTGCTCTCCACCCGCTACCGCCTTGCTCTCCACCCGCTGCTATCTCCTTGCTCTCCATCCGCTGATACCTCCTTGCTCTCCACCCGCTACCGCCTTGCTCTCCACCCGCTGCTATCTCCTTGCTCTCCATCCGCTGATACCTCCTTGCTCTCCACCCGCTACCGCCTTGCTCTCCACCCGCTGCTATCTCCTTGCTCTCCACCCGCTACCGCCTTGCTCTCCACCCGCTGCTATCTCCTTGCTCTCCATCCGCTGATACCTCCTTGCTCTCCACCCGCTACCGCCTTGCTCTCCACCCGCTACCGCCTTGCTCTCCACGACATTTTCCGCTACCTTCCGTCAATTTCCGTCCCTTTCCGAAAGTTTCCGTCACCTTCCGACATTTTCCGTTACCTATTGTCGGAAACTAACGGAAGGCGACGGAAACTGTCGAAAACTAACGGAAAATGTCGGAAGGTGACGGGAAGGGACGGAAGGTACCGGAAAATGTCGGAAAATAACGGAAACTAACGAAAAGTGACGGAAGACAACGGAAAGTAACGGAAAATGTTGGAAACTAACGGAAAATGTCGGAAACTCTCGGAAGGTAGCGGAAAATGTCGGAAACCAACGGAAGGTGACGGAAACTAACGGAAAATGTCGGAAAGTAACGGAAAATGTCGGAAAGTGACGGAAGGTAGCGGAAAATGTCGGAAACTAAGGGAAGGTGACGGAAAATGTCGGAAATTAACGGAAGGTAACGGAAATTGTCGGAAGGTGACGGAAACTGTCGGAAGGCAACGGAAAGTAACGGAAAATGTCGGAAAATGTCGGAAGGAAACTGTCGGGAAGGTAGTGACGGAAAGGGACGGAAATTGACGGAAGGTAGCGGAAACTAACGGAAGGTGACGGAAACTGTCGGAAGGTAGCGGAAAATGTCGGAAACTAACGGAAGGTGACGGAAAATGTCGGAAAGTAACGGAAAATGTCGGAAAGTGACGGAAACTGTCGGAAGGTAGCGGAAAATGTCGGAAACTAACGGAAGGTGACGGAAACTGTCGGAAAGTGACGGAAGGTAGCGGAAAATGTCGGAAACTAACGGAAAATAACGGGAAATGTCGAAAACTAACGGAAAATGTCGGAAGGTGACGGAAAGTAACGGAGGGTGACGGAAACTGTCGGAAGGTGACGGAAAGTAACGGAAAATGTCGGAAGGTAGCGGAAAATGTCGGGAAGTAACGGAAGGTGACGGAAAGTAACGGAAAATGTCGGAAGGTGACGGAAACTGTCAGAAAGGGACGGAAGGTAGCGGAAAATGTCGGAAAGTAACGGAGGGTGACGGAAACTGTCGGAAGGTGACGGAAAGTAACGGAAAATGTCGGAAGGTAACGGAAGGTGACGGGAAGTAACGGAAGGTGACGGGAAGTAACGGAAGGTGACGGAAAGTAACGGAAAATGTCGGAAACTAACGGAAGGTAACGGAAAATGTCGGAAAGGGACGGAAGGTAGCGGAAAATGTCGGAAACTAACGGAAGGTGACGAAAACTGTCGGAAGGTGACGGAAGCTGTCGGTAAAGGACGGAAATTGACGGAACGGAAACTAACGAAAAGTGACGGAATCTCCACCCACTGCTACCGCCTTGCTCTCCACCCGCTGCTATCTCCTTGCTCTCCACCCGCTGCTACCTCCTTGCTCTCCACCCGCTGCTATCTCCTTGCTCTCCACCCGCTGATACCTCCTTGCTCTCCACCCGCTACCCCCTTGCTCTCCACCCGCTGCTATCTCCTTGCTCTCCACCCACTGGTACCTCCTTGCTCTCCACCCGCTACCGCCTTGCTCTCCACCCGCTGCTATCTCCTTGCTCTCCACCCACTGATAGCTCCTTGCTCTCCACCCGCTACCGCCTTGCTCTCCGCCCGCTGCTATCTCCTTGCTCTCCACCCGCTCATAGCTCCTTGCTCTCCACCCGCTACCGCCTTGCTCTCCACCCGCTGCTATCTCCTTCCTCTCCAGCCACTGCTACCTCCTTGCTCTCCACCCGCTACCGCCTTGCTCTCCACCCGCTGCTATCTCCTTGCTCTCCACCCGCTGATAGCTCCTTGCTCTCCACCCGCTACAGCCTTGCTCTCCACCCGCTGCTATCTCCTTGCTCTCCATCCGCTGATAGCTCCTTGCTCTCCACCCGCTACCGCCTTGCTCTCCACCCGCTGCTATCTCCTTGCTCTCCACCCGCTGCTAACTCCTTGCTCTCCACCCGCTACTGCCTTGCTCTCCACCCCCTGCTATCTCCTTGCTCTCCACCCACTGGTACCTCCTTGCTCTCCACCCGCTACCGCCTTGCTCTCCACCCGCTGCTATCTCCTTGCTCTCCACCCGCTGATACCGCCTTGCTCTCCACCCACTACCGCCTTGCTCTCCACCCGCTGCTATCTCCTTGCTCTCCACCCGCTCATAGCTCCTTGCTCTCCACCCGCTACTGCCTTGCTCTCCACCCGCTGCTATCTTCTTGCTCTCCACCCGCTGATACCTCCTTGCTCTCCACCCGCTACCGCCTTGCTCTCCACCCGCTGCTATCTCCTTGCTCTCCATCCGCTGCTATCTCCTTGCTCTCCATCCGCTGATACCTCCTTGCTCTCCACCCGCTACGGCCTTGCTCTCCACCCGCTGCTATCTCCTTGCTCTCCACCCGCTGATACCTCCTTGCTCTCCACCCGCTACCGCCTTGCTCTCCACCCGCTGCTATCTCCTTGCTCTCCATCCGCTGATACCTCCTTGCTCTCCACCCGCTGCTATCTCCTTGCTCTCCACGACATTTTCCGCTACCTTCCGTCAATTTCCGTCCCTTTCCGAAAGTTTCCGTCACCTTCCGACATTTTCCGTTACCTATTGTCGGAAACTGACGGAAGGCGACGGAAACTGTCGGGAAGGGACGGAAGGTACCGGAAAATGTCGGAAAATAACGGAAACTAACGAAAAGTGACGGAAGACAACGGAAAGTAACGGAAAATGTCGGAAACTAACGGAAGGTGACGGAAACTAACGGAAAATGTCGGAAAGTAACGGAAAGTAACGGAAAATGTCGGAAAGTAGCGGAAAATGTCGGAAATTAACGGAAGGTAACGGAAATTGTCGGAAGGTGACAGAAACTGTCGGAAGGCAACGGAAAGTAACGGAAAATGTCGGAAGGTGACGGAAACTGTCGGGAAGGCAGCGGGAAATAACGGAAACTGTCGGAAACTAACGAAAAGTGACGGAAGACAACGGAAAATGTCGGAAGGTGACGGAAAGGGACGGAAATTGACGGAAGGTAGCGGAAACTGACGGAAACTGTCGGAAGGTAGCGGAAAATGTCGGAAACTAACGGAAGGTGACGGAAAATGTCGGAAAGTAACGGAAAATGTCGGAAAGTGACGGAAGGTAGCGGAAAATGTCGGAAACTAACGGAAGGTGACGGAAACTAACGGAAAATGCGGGAAGTAACGGAAGGTAACGGAAATTGTCGGAAGGTGACGGAAATTGTCGGAAAATGTCGGAAACTAACGGAAGGTAACGGGAAAGGTCGGAAGGTGACGGAAGGTAGCGGGAAATGTCGGAAAGTATCGGAAACTAACGGAAGGTGACGGAAACTAAAGGAAAATGCGGGAAGTAACGGAAGGTGACGTAAAATGTGGGAAACTAACGGAAGGTAACGGAAATTGTCGGAAGGTGACGGAAATTGACGGAAGGTAGCGGGAAATGTCGGAAACTAACGGAAGGTGACGGAAAATAACGGAAACCGTCGGAAAGAAGCGGAAACTAACGGAAAATGTCGGAAGGTGACGGAGACTGACGGAAATTGACGGAAGGTAGCGGAAAATGACGGAAAGTGACGGAAACTAACGGAAAATGTCGGAAAATGTCGGAAGGTGACGGAAAGTAACGGAAAATGTCGGAAACTAACGGAAATTGTCGGAAGGTGACGGAGCGGAAAATGTCGGAAACTAACGGAAGGTGACGGAAAATAACGGAAACTGTCGGAAAGTAACGGAAAATGTCGGAAGGTGACGGAAACTGTCGGAAAGGGACTGAAATTGACGGAAGGTAGCGGAAAATGTCGGAAACTGTCGGAAGGTGACGGAAAATGTCGGAAAGTAACGGAAGGTGACGGAAACTGTCGGAAGGTGACGGAAAGTAACGGAAGGTAACGGAAAATATCGGAAGGTGATGGAAACTGTCGGAAAGGGACGGAAGGTAGCGGAAAATGTCGGAAACTAACGGAAGGTGACGGAAAATAACGGAAACTGTCGGAAAGTAACGGAAACTAACGAAAAGTGACGGATAATCTCGGAAACTAACGGGAAATGTCGGAAAGGGACGGAAGGTAGCAGAAAGTGTCGGAAACTAACGGAAGGTGACGGAAACTAACGGAAAATGTCGGAAAGTAACGGAAGGTGACGGAATCTCCACCCACTGCTACCGCCTTGCTCTCCACCCGCTGCTATCTCCTTGCTCTCCACCCGCTGCTACCTCCTTGCTCTCCACCCGCTACCGCCTTGCTCTCCACCCCCTGCTATCTCCTTGCTCTCCACCCACTGGTACCTCCTTGCTCTCCACCCGCTACCGCCTTGTTCTCCACCCGCTGCTATCTCCTTGCTCTCCACCCGCTGATAGCTCCTTGCTCTCCATCCGCTACAGCCTTGCTCTCCACCCGCTGCTATCTCCTTGCTCTCCATCCGCTGATAGCTCCTTGCTCTCCACCCGCTACCGCCTTGCTCTCCACCCGCTGCTATCTCCTTGCTCTCCACCCACTACCGCCTTGCTCTCCACCCGCTACCGCCTTGCTCTCCACCCGCTGCTATCTTCTTGCTCTCCACCCGCTGATACCTCCTTGCTCTCCACCCGCTACCGCCTTGCTCTCCACCCGCTGCTATCTCCTTGCTCTCCATCCGCTGATACCTCCTTGCTCTCCACCCGCTGATAGCTCCTTGCTCTCCACCCGCTACCGCCTTGCTCTCCACCCGCTGATAGCTCCTTGCTCTCCACCCGCTACCGCCTTGCTCTCCACCCGCTGCTATCTCCTTGCTCTCCACCCGCTGATACCTCCTTGCTCTCCACCCGCTACCGCCTTGCTCTCCACCCGCTGCTATCTCCTTGCTCTCCATCCGCTGATACCTCCTTGCTCTCCACCCGCTACCGCCTTGCTCTCCACCCGCTGCTATCTCCTTGCTCTCCACCCACTGGTACCTCCTTGCTCTCCACCCGCTACGGCCTTTCTCTCCACCCGCTGCTATCTCCTTGCTCTCCACGACATTTTCCGCTACCTTCCGTCAATTTCCGTCCTTTCCGAAAGTTTCCGTCACCTTCCGACATTTTCCGTTACCTATTGTCGGAAACTAACGGAAGGCGACGGAAACTGTCGGGAAGGTACCGGAAAATGTCGGAAAATAACGGAAACTAACGAAAAGTGACGGAAGACAACGGAAAGTAACGGAAAATGTCGGAAACTAACGGAAGGTGACGGAAACTAACGGAAAATGTCGGAAAGTAACGGAAAGTAGCGGAAAATGTCGGAAATTAACGGAAGGTAACGGAAATTGTCGGAAGGTGACGGAAACTGTCGGAAGGCAACGGAAAGTAACGGAAAATGTCGGAAAATGTCGGAAGGTGACGGAAAGTGTCGGGAAGGTAGCGGAAAATAACGGAAACTGTCGGAAACTAACGAAAAGTGACGGAAGACAACGGAAAATGTCGGAAGGTGACGGAAAGGGACGGAAATTGACGGAAGGTAGCGGAAACTAACGGAAGGTGACGGAAACTGTCGGAAGGTAGCGGAAAATGTCGGAAACTAACGGAAGGTGACGGAAAATGTCGGAAAGCAACGGAAAATGTCGGAAAGTGACGGAAAGTGACGGAAGGTAGCGGAAAATGTCGGAAACTAACGGAAGGTGACGGAAACTAACGGAAAATGCGGGAAGTAACGGAAGGTAACGGAAATTGTCGGAAGGTGACGGAAATTGTCGGAAAATGTCGGAAACTAACGGAAGGTAACGGGAAATGTCGGAAGGTAGCGGGAAATGTCGGAAAGTATCGGAAAATAACGGAAGGTGACGGAAACTAAAGGAAAATGCGGGAAGTAACGGAAGGTGACGGAAAATGTGGGAAACTAACGGAAGGTAACGGAAATTGTCGGAAGGTGACGGAAATTGACGGAAGGTAGCGGGAAATGTCGGAAACTAACGGAAGGTGACGGAAAATAACGGAAACCGTCGGAAAGAAGCGGAAACTAACGGAAAATGTCGGAAGGTGACGGAGACTGACGGAAATTGACGGAAGGTAGCGGAAAATGTCGGAAAGTGACGGAAACTAACGGAAAATGTCGGAAAATGTCGGAAGGTGACGGAAAGTAACGGAAAATGTCGGAAACTAACGGAAATTGTCGGAAGGTGACGGAAATTGACGGAAGGTAGCGGAAAATGTCGGAAACTAACGGAAGGTGACGGAAAATAACGGAAACTGTCGGAAAGTAACGGAAAATGTCGGAAGGTGACGGAAACTGTCGGAAAGGGACTGCAATTGACGGAAGGTAGCGGAAAATGTCGGAAGGTGACGGAAAATGTCGGAAGGTGACGGAAACTAACGGAAAATGTCGGAAAGTAACGGAAGGTGACGGAATCTCCACCCACTGCTACCGCCTTGCTCTCCACCCGCTGCTATCTCCTTGCTCTCCACCCGCTACCGCCTTGCTCTCCACCCCCTGCTATCTCCTTGCTCTCCACCCACTGGTACCTCCTTGCTCTCCACCCGCTACCGCCTTGCTCTCCACCCGATGCTATCTCCTTGCTCTCCACCCACTGGTAGCTCCTTGCTCTCCACCCGCTACCGCCTTGCTCTCCACCCGCTGCTATCTCCTTGCTCTCCACCCGCTGATACCTCCTTGCTCTCCACCCGCTACCGCCTTGCTCTCCACCCGCTGCTATCTCCTTTCTCTCCACCCGCTGACACCTCCTTGCTCTCCACCCACTACCGCCTTGCTCTCCACCCGCTGCTATCTCCTTGCTCTCCATCCGCTGATACCTCCTTACTCTCCACCCGCTACCGCCTTGCTCTCCACCCGCTGCTATCTCCTTGCTCTCCACCCACTGGTACCTCCTTGCTCTCCACCCGCTACCGCCTTGCTCTCCACCCGCGGCTGTCTCCTTGCTCTCCACCCGCTGCCACCTCCTTTCTCTCCACCTGCTACCGCCTTGCTCTCCACATCCTGAGCGGGAGAGCAAGGCGGTAGCGGGTGGAGAGCAAGGAGGTAGCAGTGGGTGGAGAGCAAGGAGATAGCAGCGGGTGGAGAGCAAGGAGACAGCCGGAAACTAACGAAAGGTGTCGGAAACTAACGGAAGGTAACGGAAATTGTCGGAAGGTGACGGAAACTGTCGGAAGGTGACGGAAATTGTCGGAAAATGTCGGAAACTAACGGAAGGTAACGGAAAATGTCGGAAGGTGACGGAAGGTAGCGGGAAATGTCGGAAAGTATCGGAAACTAACGGAAGGTGACGGAAACTAAGGGAAAATGCGGGAAGTAACGGAAGGTGACGGAAAATGTGGGAAACTAACGGAAATTGTCGGAAGGTGACGGAAATTGACGGAAGGTAGCGGAAAATGTCGGAAACTAACAGAAGGTGACGGGAAATAACGGAAACCGTCGGAAAGTAACGGAAACTAACGAAAAGTGACGGAAGGTAGCGGAAACTAACGGAAAATGTCGGAAGGTGACGGAGACTGACGGAAATTGACGGAAGGTAGCGGAAAGTGACGGAAACTAACGGAAAATGTCGGAAACTGTCGGAAGGTGACGGAAAGTAACGGAAAATGTCGGAAACTAACTGAAGGTAACGGAAAATGTCGGAAGGTGACGGAAACTGTCGGAAAGTGACGGAAGGTAGCGGAAAATGTCGGAAAGTATCGGAAACTAACGGAAAATGTCGGGAAGTAACGGAAGGTGACGGAAAATGTCGGAAACTAACGGAAATTGTCGGAAGGTGACGGAAATTGACGGAAGGTAGCGGAAAATGTCGGAAACTAACGGAAGGTGACGGAAACTGTCGGAAAGTAACGGAAAATGTCGGAAACTAACGGAAAATGTCGGTAGGTGACGGAAACTGTCGGAAAGGGACGGAAATTGACGGAAGGTAGCGGAAAATGTCGGAAGGTGACGGAAAATGTCGGAAAGTAACGGAAGGTGACGGAAACTGTCGGAAGGTGACGGAAAGTACCGGAAAATGTCGGAAGGTAGCGGAAAATGTCGGGAAGTAACGGAAGGTGACGGAAAGTAACGGAAAATATCGGAAACTAACGGAAAATGTCGGAAGGTAACGGAAAATGTCGGAAGGTGACGGAAACTGTGGGAAAGGGACGGAAGGTAGCGGAAACTAACGGAAGGTGACGGAAAATAACGGAAACTGTCGGAAAGTAACGGAAACTAACGAAAAGTGACGGAAAATCTCGGAAACTAACGGGAAATGTCGGAAAGGGACGGAAGGTAGCGGAAAGTGTCGGAAACTAACGGAAGGTGACGGAAACTAACGGAAAATGTCGGAAGGTGACGGAGACTGTCGGAAAGGGACGGAAATTGACGGAAAGTATAGGAAACTAACGGAAGGTGACGGAAACTAACGGAAAATGTCGGGAAGCGACGGAAGCTGTCGGAAGGTGACGGAAAATGTCGGAAACTAACGGAAGGTAACGGAAATTGTCGAAAGGTGACGGAAACTGTCGGAAAGGGACGGAAATTGATGGAAGGTGACGGGAAATAACGGAAACTAACGAAAAGTGACGGAAAGTAACGGAAAATGTCGGAAGGTGACGGAAACTGTCGAAAAGGGACGGAAATTGACGGAAGCTAGCGGAAAATGTCGGAAGGTGACGGAAACTAACGGAAAATGTCGGAAAGTAACGGAAGGTGACGGAAAATGTCGGAAAGTAACGGAAGGTGACGGAAAATGTCGGAAATCAGTTAGTTTCCGTTACCTTCCGTTGTTTACCGTCACCTTTCGTGAGTTTCCCACATTTTCCGTTACGTTCCGACAGTTTCCGTGATTTTCCGTTAGTTTCCGACATCTCCCGTCAGTTTCCGTTACTTTCCGACAGTTTCTGCCACCTTCCGTTGTTTACCGTCACTTTCCGACATTTTCCGTTACTTTTCGTTAGTTTCCGTTACTTTCCGACATTTTCCGACAGTTTCCGTTACTTTCCGACAGTTTCCGTCACCTTCCGATATTTTCCGTTGTTTACCGTCACTTTCCGTTACCTTCCGCTAGTTTCCGACATTTTCCGTTGTTTACCGTCCCTTTCCGTTAGTTTCCGACATTTTCCGTCACTTTCCGTTACCTTTCGTTAGTTTCCGTTACTTTCCGACAGCTTCCATTATTTTCCGACATTTTCCGTCACCTTCCGTTAGTTTCCGACATTTTCCGCTACCTTCCGTCAATTTCCGTCCCTTTCCGACAGTTTCCGTCACCTTCCGACATTTTCCGTTAGTTTCCGACATTTTCCGTTGTCTTCCGTCACTTTTCGTTAGTTTCCGTTAGTTTCCGCTACCTTCCGTCACCTTCCGACATTTTCCGTTTCTTTCCGACAGTTTCCGTTAGTTTCCGCTACCTTCCGTCAATTTCCGTCCCTTTCCGACAGTTTCCGTCACCTTCCGACATTTTCCGTTAGTTTCCGACATTTTCCGTTACTTTCCGTCACCTTCCGACAGTTTCCGCTACCTTCCGTCACCTTCCGACATTTTCTGTCACCTTCCGACAGTTTCCGTCACTTTCTGACATATTCTGTTAGTTTCCGTTACTTTCCGTCACCTTCCGTTTGTTCTCGACACTTTCCGTCACCTTCCGTTAGTTTCGGACACTTTCCGTTGTTTACCGTCACTTTCCGTTACTTTTCGTTAGTTTCCGACATTTTCCGTTACTTTTCGTTAGTTTCCGTCAGTTTCCGTTACTTTTCGACAGTTTCTTTCGCCTTCCGTTACTTTCCGACAGTTTCCGTTACTTTCCGACAGTTTCCGTCACCTTCCGCTATTTTCCGTTATTTACCGTCACTTTCCGTTAGTTTCCGACATTTTCCGTTACTTTTCGTTAGTTTCCATTACTTTCCGACAGTTTCCGTCACCTTCCGCTAGTTTCCGACACTTTCCGTTAGTTTCCGACATTTTCCGTTGTTTACCGTCACTTTCCGTTAGTTCCCGACATTTTCCGTTAGTTCCCGACATTTTCCGTCACTTTCCGACATTTTCCGTTACTTTTCGTTAGTTTCCGTTACTTTTTAACATTTTCCGTCAGTTTCCGTGGTTTTCCGTTACCTTCCGTTACTTTCCGACATTTTCCGTTACCTTCCGTCAATTTCCGACAATTTCCTTCTTTTTCCGAGTTTCCGTTACTTTTCGTTCGATTCCGTCACCTTCCGACATTTTCCGTCAGTTTCCGTTACTCTCCGTCAGTTTCCGGCACCTTTCGTTAGTTTCCGTTACTTTCCGACTGTATCCGTTACTTTTCGTTCGTTCCCGTTATTTTCCGACAGTTTCCGCTACTTTCAATGAAAACGAGGCTCTAACGAGGCTCTGGAATGAAAACGAGGCAGCGGGTGGAGAGCAAGGCGGTAGCAGCTGGAGAGCAAGGAGGTAGCAGCGGGTGGAGAGATATGTGCCACCCTCGTAAGTGTGCCATAGGGCTCCCCATATGTGCCACCCTCGGAAGTCTGCCATAGGACTCCCCATATGTGCCGCTCAGGATGTGCCACCCTCAGCCCTGGCACACTTACGAGGGTGGCACATCCTAAGCGTCACATATGGGGAGCGGCACACCTCTGAGGGTGGCACATATGGGGAGCACTGTGGCACACTTCCGAGGCTGGCACATGGGGAGCCCTATGGCACACTTACGAGGTTGGCACATATGGGGAGCCCTATGGGACACTTCCGAGGGTGGCACATCCTGAGCGGCACATATGGTGAGCCCTATGGCACACTTACGAGGGTGGCACATATCTCTCCACCCGCTACTACCTCCTTGCTCTCCACCTGCTACCTCCTTGCTCTCCGCCCACTGCTATCTCCTTGCTCGCCACCCGCTGCGTTGTTTTCATTCCAGAGCATCGTTTTCATTGAAAGTAACGGGAAATGTCGGAAAGTAACAGAAAATGTCGGAAGCTAACAGAAAGTGTCGGAAGCTAACAAAATCTGTCGGAAACTGTCGGAAAGTGACGGTAAACAACGAAAACTGTCGGATAGTAACGGAAAATGTCGGAAAGTGACGGAAAACAACGGAAACTGTCGGAAAGTAACGGAAAATGTCGGATACCAACGGAAAATGTCGGAAAGTATCCACCCGCTGCTATCTCCTTGCTCTCCACCCGCTGCTACCTCCTTGCTCTCCACCCGCTGCTACCTCCTTGCTCTCTACCCGCTGCTATCTCCTTGATCTCCAGCCGCTGCTACCTCCTTGCTCTCCACCCGCTGCTACCTCCTTGCTCTCCACCCACTGCTACCTCCTTGCACTCCACCCGCTGCTATCTCCTTGCTCTCCACCCGTTGCTACCTCCTTGCTCTCCACCCACTGCTACCTCCTTGCACTCCACCCGCTGCTATCTCCTTGCTCTCCACCCGTTGCTACCTCCTTGCTCTCCACCCGCTGCTATCTCCTTGCTCCATACCCGCTGCTACCTCCTTGCTCTCCAACTGCTACCGCCTAGCTCTCCACCCGCTGCTATCTCCTTGCTCTCCGCCCGTTGCTATCTCCTTACTCTCCACCTGCTACCGCCTTGCTCTCCACCCCTGCTATCTCCTTGCTCTCCACCCGCTGCTACCTCCTTGCTCTCTACCCACTGCTATCTCCTTGATCTCCACCCGCTGCTATCTCCTTGATCTCCACCCGCTGCTACCTCCTTGCTCTCCACCTGCTACCGCCTTGTTCTCCACTCGCTGCTACCTCCTTGCTCTCCACCCACTGCTACCTCCTTGCACTCCACCCGCTGCTATCTCCTTGCTCTCCACCCGTTGCTACCTCCTTGCTCTCCACCCGCTGATACCTCCCTACTCTCCACGTGCTACCGCCTTGCTCTCCACCCGCTGCTATCTCCTTGCTCTCCATCCGCTGCTACCTCCTTGCTCTCCACCCGCTGCTACCTCCTTGCTCTCCACCCGCTGCCTCGTTTTCATTCCAGAGCCTCGTTTTCATTGAAAGTAACAGAAAATGTCGGAAAGTAACGGAAACTGTCGGAAAATAACGGAAACTAACGGAAACGGAAGGTAACGGAAAGTGACGATAAACAACGGAAAATGTCGGAAACTAACGAAAAGTAACGGAAAGTGACGGAAAACAACGGAAGGTGACGGAAAATGTCGGAAAGTATCCACCCGCTGCTACCTCCTTGCCCTCCACCTGCTACCTCCTTGCTCTCCACCCGCTGCTACCTCCTTGCTCTCCACCTGCTACCGCCTTGCTCTCCACCCGCTGCTATCTCCTTTCTGTTCACCCACTGCTACCTCCTTGCTCTCCACCCGCTGCTACCTCCTTACTCTCCACCTGCTACCGCCTTGCTCTCCACCCGCGGCTATCTCCTTGCTCTCCACCCGCGGCTATCTCCTTGCTCTCCACTCGCTGCTACCTACTTGCTCTCCAACTTCTACTTCCTTGCTCTCCACTCGCTGCTACCTCCTTACTCTCCACCTGCTACCGCCTTGCTCTCCACCCGCTGCTATCTCCTTGCTCTCCACCCGCTGCTACATCCTTGCTCTCCCCCGCTATCTCCTTGCTCTCCGCCCGCTGCTACCTCCTTGTTCTCCACCCACTGCTACCTCCAGAGCCTCGTTTTCAATCCACAGACTCGTTTTCATTCCAGAGCCTCATTTTCATTCCAGAGCATATATATATATCTACTTTATTTAAAAGCAGCAGAAATATAACAAAAGACTGTTACTCAGAGTTTCACGTTCCCGTAACAAAACTGTCCGATGAACGGGAATGTGAAACTCCGAGTAAGTCTTTTGTTATATTTCTGCTACTTTTAAATAAAGCATATTAATCTACCTCTGGTATTTGAGTACTCTTTTTTCCACCTTGTTGCACATTTTGTATGCTTAAAGAGAGGGGGGATAGAAATAGAGAAATAGATACATACTCACACATACATACACAGACGCACATATACATGCATATATGCATGTGTATGTGTGTCACCGTTTTACACCACCAGATGAGTGGTGAGGCAATCAGACATGGATCTCTACATTTTTTCTGCAATCTGCAAGCTATTGAAATTAAAGAGAGATTGCTAGTTCAGAAATTAACAAAAGTGAAAAGACTCAAGTGAATATCAGATACAGTCTGTCAAGGCGCTGCCATCATCCATCAGTGCATGAAGAAGCAACAAATATGGATATTTGTATGCTGTACATCCATCTTCGTTTCCAACAGAGGACTGATGAAAACCTATAAGTAAGGCAGCATTTCAAAACCATATGCTTAACCTGTTGCTAACCTTTATTTGTCTTTTTAATTAGGGATTATATATTCCAACTTTGGCACTGAGAGCGCAGAGATATAAAGCAATTAGTTAATAGGGAATGTCAACATAACATTACAAATTTAGGTTGAATGGTTTCGTGCAAAGATGGCAAGTGTAAGTAATCATTTATATATATATATATATATATGTATATACACATACACACATGATGTTCTTCCATGCAGTTTTTGTTGACCAGTTCCACTCAAAAGACACTGATCAGCTTAGGACTATACGAGAAGAAACCTACTGGCAAGATGGTACTCAAAATCAAATGCTTGCAAAGTGAACTTTGTATCAATAAAGCCATGCCCTATTATATATATATATATATATATATATATATATATATAAGATTTGATTTAGTTTTTCTCAAATGAGAAAAACTTTGGCCAAGATCAAAAAGATAGCAGAAGAAATGACAGATGGTTATGTGCAGACCCTTCTGAAGTTCGAAGTGTTATGCATGTAAACTTTCCTGCAACTATGGTTTTAGGGGTTGTCAGCAATGAACGACATGTGATGCCACCTTACTTCTTTCCACAAGGCCTTAGAGTTAACTTTGCCACCTACATTGAGGTCCTGGAAACAATTGTTAAGCCCTGCATAGACAGTGTATGTAATGGAAGGCCATATGTGTTTCAGTAAGACTGCACTATCACACATGGCTCTAGTAACACAGGAATGGATGGCTGAATATTTTCATGATCACATAACCCCTAACATTTGGCCTCCTAATTTCCCAGATCTCAATCCATTAGACTATTATATGTGGAGCATTGTTGAGAGAGAGGTCAACGAACATGCCCATAATACCAAGAAAGCTGCCATAGTCAGAGTAATGTCCAAAATGAACCAGAACCACTTGATTCGAGCATGTAGATGATTTAGATCTCATATTGAAGCAGTTGTTGAAGCTGAAGGTGGCTTTATTGAATAACATTATAGAAAAGAAGGTTTATTTTTATCCTCTTAGCATTTTTTGATAAATAAAGTTATAAGCTGTTATTAAATACCTGTCTTTTTTATAAACATAAATCTGTCCTCAAATATCTTACGCATTCTGTATATATATATATATATATGTACGAATGTTGAACACCAAGAATGAGTGCTCAACACTGCATTGAGGGATAAAATTTCTTCGTATTAACGCTACCATTGGTTTCCTGTTAAGAAAAATATTTTAATATTGGCTTGAATAATTGTTAAGAGATTAAGATATTTTTATTAACATGAAACCAATGGTAGCCTTGATACACACACACACACACACACACATATAACCTAGTAGCACACATACAACAATGAAAATAGTGATATGAGTAAAACCAAAATTAAAACAAAAAAACACGAAAATAAAACAATATTTTTTTTTATTAATTAAAAAGACAAATAAAACAAAACAAGAATAACTGAACAAACTAAATAATAGTTGCAAGCAAAAATTAAAATGTCAACTTTTGGATTAGAAGATTTTGTTGTTGTTGTGTTGTTGTTTAATCCCGAGTCAGCCCGTGGTCAGAAGTTTTCCAGCAATGACCAATCCGTCTTAATTTTTTTTATATATTTTATTTATAGTGTACTCTGGACTACACTATCCATTACGTCCTTACTTAAGACGGCAGGGGATGGTTTGAGGAAGATGTGGGTGCTATTTCGAGCAGTTCATGTGACCACGATGATGCTCTCTCATTAGCTTGTTATTTTTGTATATTGTGGTTGTTTTGTAGGGTTTTTTTTTTTACAAAGGGAGGGCAAAGTATATTGTATTTTTGTTAGTTGTTTTAGTAGATTTGTTTTTGTTGTAGTTGTTGTTGTTGTTGTTAATATCATTATTAATTAATAATGTTAATTATTATTATTAGGCAACACCAGAAGAAAGAAATAAACAAACAAACAAACAAACAAAAGAAAAAGAAAATAAAATAAAAAATAACAACTTCTTCACAAAAATATCAATAAAAACATGAATAAGATAAAATAAAATTAGTATGAAAAAACAAAAACAATAAAAAAAACACATGTAGTTTGGGTGTGATGTGGAAATGGTTAGGATTTGAAACAGCTTATGTGTATATAAATACACACACACACATACATATCAATATATATATATATGTACATACATAAATACATGCATGCTTTTTATATATGTGTTGTATGTATGTATGTATCTAAGTACTTATACCTTTATATTGTGTGTGTATGTTTCTAAGTACATACACCTTTGCATATGTGTGTGTGTGTGTGTACGTGAGTGTCATATGTGTAAACTATTTCAATTTTACATCATTTGTAAGTAGAAAGAAATACAATATTAATTTTTTTTCTAATTATTTTTTTCACTTTTGGTATAAAAATAATTCCAAAATATTCCCAAATTGTGATGTGGTGGCATGGATGCATAAATAATATACTTGCTTGGCTGACTTCACAGGTAAGGGAGCTGGTATTGGTATATATATATATGTAGATAGAATGATATAGATACATAATTTCTTTCACTAAGGTGTGTGTGTGTGTGGGAAGAACTAGCAGAACAGCGCAGGCTAGGTTAAAATTTACAACTTTAGAAAACTATGTTTGTGTGTGTGTGTACACAAATATGTATACATATATTTTTATACATATATATACACATGTATCAATCAACAAAGCTATATGGTGGTCAAAGTCATTGAAAGTGACATGGCAGCAGTGATATTCAAAGTGAGGCTTTTGGGAGTGAGTGGGAGTGGCGTGAGTGTGAGAGGCAGCAGTAGTAGTAGTAGAGAAATCCTTAGAACACATTCATTTCTTTAAATTAAAGACATGACAATAATTTGAATTCACAGGAAAGAAGTACCAACATTCAAATTACTAAGAAAATTGAAAAATTTAATAATAATCCTCTCTGCTGTAGGTACAAGGCCTGAAATTTTGAGGAAAGGGGTGGGGGGAGTTGATTACATTGCTCCACCCCAGTACATAACTAATATTTATTTTATTGACCCTGGAAAGATGAAAGGCAAAGTCAAACTCAACAGAATTTGAACTCAATATAATAATAATAATAATATCTGTCATAGGTACAAGGCCTAAAATCTGTCAGAAGTTGGGTGTTAGAATATTAAGTCAACCCCAGGACTTGATTAATACTTTAATTTATTGCTCCCTACCTCTGACCACATCCCTGGAAAAGTCAACCCTGTTAAAATACAGCTCCTATCTTTGATAGATATTTTTGTTACAAAAGGAGTATAACTGATTTAAAATATATATGTATGTTTTTTATCAGTTGATTCTCCACACCAATAGAATATAAAGCACAATGCTGACCTCAGCAAGATTTGAACTAAGAGCATAAACTAATTATATTAAAATCTATATAAACTGATACGCATGTGTGTGAGTGTATATGCGTGTTCATATCCGTATATGTGTTTTTTCAATACTTATTTAAATAAGGAAGAGCAGTATCAGTGGGTAAGGGAAGTCAGGAAAGACGGAAATGATCCTTAGATCTGAGACACGGATGAAATACTTGTGAGAGTGTGGACTCTGTTAAAGACACCCTGTAGCCACATGGTGGTGGTGATGGTGATGGTGATGATGGAGGTGGTGGTGGTATGAAAGTGAACCAGCCAACAGCGTGAAAGTCAAATAGGAAATGAAACACATTTTTCTTTAATATTTATTCAGAAATATAGAAAAAAAAAAGAGAAATGAAAAAAAAATAACAGTTTTTGTGAAAGAAACTATTTATTGTTGATCATTTCAGGGGGGCGGGGGAAATAAAAGAGAGAACCAGACAGCTTTAGAACATGGTTTGGAAAATAATAATAATAATAATAAAAATAATGATAATAATAATTTCAGTTTTTATGTATTGCCAACAGACCAGAATGAAAGTAAAGTTGGCATTTGTGTGTGGAAGTGGGATTCTGGATGGGTGGTGGGCAAGGAAAGATAATACACAGCAGGGGTAGGTGGGGAATGGGTGGGCCAAAGGGGTGTTTGTAGCATGGTCAAGTGGAGGAAGGTGAGGCTGAAGTTAGGCAATGGGACAATGACAACAATGTCAACAGTGACATCATCATCAGCACCATCGTTACTAAAGACTGCCAGGAAGGAGGTAAAAAGGTAAGAGATACACCTGTCACATCCCTCAGGTGGTTCACTGATTTTGTTGTTGTTTTATTATACAATAGTAGTAGCAGTAGTTGTAGTAGTAGCAGCAGTTGTACAAGAAATTACATTGTTAATTACATTTACAGATTTACAGAAAAAAATATATATAAACAAAAAAAGAGCTTATTTTATATATTTTTTTAGATTTCATCATGTTGTCCCTCTAATGATCAGATGAAACCAAAAAAAAAAACAAGAGGCAGGGGAGGTAGTCAGATTTGGAGGAGAAAAAAGCAAAATAAACACTGAAATTTTGGACAATATCTATGTGTGTGTTGCTGTATTTCTGTATGTATGTGTGTGTGTGTGTATATATATATATATATATATATATATATATATATATATATATATATTTCTGTGTAAGAAAATAATTATTCTTTTGAATGTACTAAAAACCAAACAGCTCTAGATCTCTCTATTTTAAACAATTGCTATTTCTTCTTCATATTTTTGTTCCTTTAAAGTTTCTTTTCAAAACTATCATCAATGTTTCTAGATTTTCACGGTCTCAACTTCTGGATGAAGTGGCTTATTCTGTCACTTTATTGTAGGCAAAGGCCAATGAGATCCATGGAGACATAACTGATAGAATTTGAAATTTTTACCTGTATATGTGTCACACACTCCACACGCACACATGTATATAAAGTATGACGAGGCGACATTATCAAAACTTTGAAGTCCCAATCAAAATCAATATTAACAAATCTTCACATACAAGGTCATTATTCAGTCAATATTTGTAGTATTTGTAAAATTAGAATCGACTATGTGTGTGTGTGTATGCACATGTATGAATATATATATACATGGCTACATGTGTTTATGTGTGTAAGTGATAACCTGCAGAAATAAAGATGCTACTGCACTGAAGTAACATAATCTACAACTCACATGAAATTATTTGTATTTTAAGTGAATTTTTCGCTTAGAAATAGTAGGAATGGTTCAGCAAGGGAGTAGAGAAAAACCAAAATGATGCCCAACCTCACCAAAAAAAAAAAAAAAAGTGTGGTTAAAAGATTCAATAAATTTTTTAAAATTCTTGGAATGAGTTTTTTTTTTTTCCTATTTTACTTTTGGTTGGTTTGAACCTTTGATGGCTGTATCACTAATAATACGTCAAGATACACTAAAAAATTTTGATATTTAACTGAGTTGAGATGGTTTTAAATTATATAAAAAAATATCATAACTGTATCTATTTGTATGTATATGCAAATATAAACATTCATATCTATAAACATGTATGCATATATATACACACACACATGCATATATATATATGCACATATATATATATATATACACACACACACACATGCATATATATATGCACATATATATATATATATATATATATATATATATATATACACACACACATACAAACACATACATATAAATATATGTATGTATACATTTATCTAAACTGCAGATGTTGATTTACATAATTTTTCAAAAACACACTCCTCTCATATATATATATCTATACACACACACACACACATATAATATGTACACATATATATATAATACACACACACACACACACACATTTCTCTAGAATTAAAAACCTAAAAAGGCCCCACAATTACCTTCAATGCTCTATAGATCCCATACTAGATACAACATCTTTGTCCATAGATTTTTAATTAACCTATTTATTGTTTTAGAAGGGTTAGGGTTAGGGTTAGGGTTAGGGTTAGGGAGATAGGACAGAATGGGGTGATATATTCAAGAAAGTTAAGCTAAAATTATCAAATGAATATATATATATATATATACACACACAATATGCTACTATGAATGAGTCGACTTAACAGTCACAGTAACAATTTATATATATACACACACATACATGTATATGTACATGCACACATGTATATGTACACACACACATATATGTATATATACATATATATATATATATATATATACACACACACATACATACATACCCATGTATGTCTGTACATACACATATACATCTATATGTGTGTATCTATATATTGTTTGCTATCAGACTTAACTTGATAATATTCCCAGCAGTTATAGCCCTCATTAGCAAAATCTATGAAACTAGCAAATTTTAGTGTGAAGGTGAGATGATGGTGGAATGGTGAAGGAAGCATAGAGTTGATTTATGGATCCCAGTATTTTACTGATTCCTAGAATGAAGTACAAAGTTGGCAATGGCAGGATTTGAATTCAAAGCTGAAGGGCCATAAAGTATATTCCACAAAGCGTTTTATCAACCCCCTAATGATTTTTGTCGTCCACCACTCTCCTAATTAATAATGAAAGTAATGATTCTGGGAGAGAATGTTAGTCAGTACCCTTAATCTCTGTACTAAGTATTCTGTTACTTTATTTTATTAACACTGAAAGGACAAAAAGCAAGGTTGACCTCGTCTGGATTTCAAATCAAAACTTAGAGCCAGACGAAACTTCTCAAAGCATTATATCTTTTCTACTCTAGGCACAAAACCCGAAATTTTTGGGGAGGGGGCCAGTTAATTAGATCGACCCCAGTACATAATTGGTACTTAATTTATTGATCCCGAAAGGATGAAAGGCAAAGTCAACCTTGACGGAATTTGAACTCAGAGTGTAAAGACTGATGAAATATCGCTAAGCATTTTGCCTGGCGTGAACTCGCTGCCTTCAAAGCATTATATCTGACATTCTAACAATTCTGCTAATCCATAATATGGACAATAATCAAGATTTCTAAGATGGGCACGAGGTCTCAAAACTTTAAAGAGAAGGAAAGAAGGTTGATTAGATTGACACCTGTACTCGACAGGTACAAATTTTTTTAGTAAATCACCATAGGAGTAAAGATCAAACTGACCCCCTGGGTGGATATTTTTAACTAGGGACATAAAAGAATGCTGCCACATACCATACTACAAAGTATTTTATCTGCTGCTCTACTAAAACTGCCACCAATTCAGAATAACAATAATAATAATAATAATAACATAAGGGAAATAAATAAACATTCTAAAATAGTTTACAATAACATTTCTGTGTATATATGTGTGATCCAAACAAAGTTCTAATTTTCTTGGCTATCTAGTCAATAATTTCATCATTTTTCGGCTTATATTTGCCTCTATATAGGAAGCACTTTTTTTAGTTGGTAGGTTTGCCATTTTTTCTCTTTTTTGTGTATTTTCTTTTGCCTTAAAATTATTATTATATTTATTTACTTATATATTTCACAGACTTTTTTTTTTTTCATTATTAATTTCAATTTATCATTTTTTTTTGCTTACAAAAAAGCAAATATGTAAAAAAAAAAAAAACGTTTTTTTTTTTAAAAATGGAAATGTTTTAAAAGGAGACAAAATTGTCACAAAGATAATTTTGTACATGTGTGTATATTTAAATATAAAATGTATGTGTGTGTGTATGTATGTATGATATAAATATATATATATGTAAATTATGTGTGTATGTGCATGCATATATATATATATATATGTGTGTATATATATATATATATATATATACACACACATACACATATATGAATACATATTTACATGTATAATCCTCAATTTAACATCTACTTTTCCATGTTTGCATGGGTCAGATGGAATTCATTGAGGCAAATTTTCTATGGATGGATGTCCTTCCTATTGCTATCATCTGTTTCCAAGCAAGGTAATATTTGCTCATGGCCAGACACATTTTCATGAAAGATAGGAAACAACACCCCTTATATCACAGTGACACTCATTTACATATATCTCACAATATGAAGTCAAGTCAAGGAGACACAAATACAAATGTACACTCACATATACAAAAAATATATACATGTATATGCATGTGTGTGTCTCCATGTCTTGATATCATGCAAAGTTGTAAACAAGCATCTCTGTCGTTAATTTCCACTCGTTATAAAAATTATGTCTCGCCAGAGAGAAATATTACCTTGCTTGGAAATAGGTGTACAGTGGTGACAGGCAGGACATCTGGCAGTAGAAAATCTGCCTCAGTGAATTCCATTTGTCTCATGCAAGAAATGGAAAAATGGTGAGGATGCATGCATAAATACCTATTATGCATTCATACCTGGCATGTGTATAGATAGGCAAAATACACACAACACACACACATATATATATATACATATACATATATATATATATGCTTACTTATACATATATACATGCATACATACAAAGTGTATTTGTAGGTTGTTTGGAAAAAAAAATTAAATAAACACACACAAAAATGAAACAACAGTAGAAAATTAACGTTAATAAAAGAAAACAGATTATTTTAATTTGGCAAGGTGTTGGTTCTCCTACTTCTTCATTTTCATCTTCTTTGTGTCTTCTTCATATTTATCTATTTGTGTTAATATGTACATGCATACAGTTTGTATGTGTTAGGTAGGGAGATAGATAGGTAGGTAGGTAGGTCGGTAGGATAAAGGGTCAACAGGGCAAAATATGCTTATGGGATGACAATACTTCTTCCAAAGAGGTTTTTATTTTATTTTTGTTTTAAGTGTGTACACAATGTACATACATACATACATACAATCATGCACATGCACACGCACACATGCACACACAATTTAATTATAAACATCCATGGCTCTAAACATTGACAGCAGTAAACTCCTTTTTTTTTTAATTAATTCATTCATAATATTTAATTTTTAATTTGCGCATGTTTTTTTTTTTTCTTTAATGTGCAAATTTAACTTAAACAGCAAAACTAAAACAAACAAAAATGGCTCATATTTTTTTTGTTTCTCAAATTTTGTTTCTTTGTTTTGTTGTTATTTTTTTTTCTCTCCCCAACATGGAGGAAAAAAATATGTGTGAAAAGACAAAGCAAAAAAATAATTATAATAATAAAAAATAAAAAGTAAAATAAACAATAATTATGAAGTTGTTATTTTTTTTTTTCCATGAATATAATACACACATACATCCCATACATACTTGCATATGTACAATATACTTATATGAAAAAAAAATTTTTTAATGAAAATTAACAACAAAAATCCCACGACTATTTACATGTTTTTTTTCCTTGTTTTTTGCTTTTTTGTCATAAAAAAAATCACTATTCTTTTTATTTATTTTTTTTTTTTTGGAAGATTTCCATAGCAAAGATTATTTTTGCTTTCTTAATAACCATGATTTACAAAACACACATACATTCACACATATGTATATACACACATATATATGTATATAAATACATACATATATATATATATATGTACATAAACACATATTTACAGGCATATATACATACTTACACAGATATATATATATATATATGCATATACATACATGTGTGTATATATATTTATATATAAATATATATATATATATATGCATGTGTGTATCCACAACCAACATTAGCAATGCTCCAAAAAAATCTTCCATTCTAATATATTTTACTAAAATGATAAAAAAAAATCTAATAATATAACATACAAGGTTTTGGATTGTTTTTCTGTTTGTTGTATATTGTTGCTGTTGTTGTAATTCATTTATCTTCAACAGTCATGGAAATAAAATACAGCAGAAAGAGTCCCCGATAATAATAACAACAATAATAATACTGTTGAGTTTTTTCTGTTGTGTGGAATTTTGTCACCAAATATGAGTTTAATAATTATTTCTGGTTAATACTTCTAGTTTAATACATCCCCTCCTTTGCCTTTATCAAATACCAATTCCTTATTAATATCTTCTTAATACACTATAAATTTCATTTGTCACAAAGACCTTATTTTGTGTGTAACTGAAAAATTATAAATTATATATATATATATATATATATATATATATATATATGCATTTGTATACATATATACATACATAGATAGATATGGCTGGTCTATGGGGTCAGCCTGGGTTTCATGTCCATAAAACACTTAGCTTTTCTCGGACCCTATGCCTGCTGTAAAGCAAAGTGCTTTATGGACATGAAACCCAGAGTAGCCCCCCAGACTGGCCATATCCATCTTTGTATACTCTACTGCTCTATAATGTAGAGTGTGCTTCTTTTTCAGATTTATGATTTACTGATGATACACATATATGCACACAGTAGGAAAAATTACTTTTAAATATCTATTTATTTATGTTTCAAGCTGATGATTAATTCTTTTGCAACTCAGAGTTTACCTCTTTTTTTTTTATCTTCTTGTAGGTGGCACCAGTGTGCTGGTCCCCTTTGTTTATACATGAAACAACCGAGCAACAACGGAGTTAAACATCCAACTTCAAATAAATAAACGGTACTCAAACTACATACATATTGAGTACTTTAATTTTTGTTCACATTCAAACACAAACACTCACTCACACATATATAAATATAATAGTCTAACATTTCTAGATCTTTTTTTTTTTAATTTACTTTAAATTTATATCTCTTTTAACCATTTTAAATGATTATTATTAACCAAAAAAGCAAAAAAAAAAAAAAAAAAAAAAAAAAAAAGGAAAATGGAAAAGAAAAGACAAATAATTTTGGCAGGAAAGAAATTGCAATTTAATTGTTTTGATATTTGTATACATGTATTTAAATTTTTTGTTTTTGTTTAATATTTGATACTGGAAGGGGTGGTGGTCATCATAGTCACAGTAGAGAACTAGGTATGAAAGGGGATGGGGTAAGATCCATAACAAACAGATTCCTTGTTTTCAGCTCAGCAGTAATTAGTAAAACATAGGCTTACAATTTATGAAATGTTCCTTATTTTCCAATTAATCAAATACATATTTTTATTTTGTTGTTGTTGTGGTGGTGGTGGTGATTTGTAATTTGTAAGAGCTAAAATATTATCAATAGGTTTGATAAGCTATGAATATATGGTGCAGTGATTGGGATAAGGTGCAACCTTTCCTAGTTATCCCATAAAAAACGATTATCATCAACTTTTAACTAACATATAACATCCAATTTCTATGTTATGATTATTATTATTACTGTTATTATTATCATTATTATTATTATTATTATTATATCTAGAACTCATTAAAAATTTTTTTTCCACTTCAACTTGAAGATGTTTTTCAGTGCAATAATAGTTACAGATAAACTCTAGCAATAATTAAAATGTTTTTTTTTCTTGTTTAAAAAAAAAGGGACAAACAAAAAAAAAATACAAAAATTAACAATAATGAAATTTACAAAAAAAAAAAATTGGTAATTAAACTGCACCTTAACTCTTTGGAAGGAATGGGTCGAAGAATGATTTTTTTTTTCTCTTTCATTTACAATGCTGAAACTTGAAATAAATTTAAGCTTTGCTGTTTTGTTTGTGTTTGTTTTTTTTATTTCTTTCTTTTTCAAAGACTTTGCATGAGGTAAGAAAGTTTATCAGTTTATCACAATGACAAATAGTGAGAGAAGAAAATTAGATGAAATATGGCAATGACCAAAAAAAAAAAAAAATTAAATTAAAAAATTGGGGGGTGGGGGTTGAGAGGACAGTCTTTTTGCGAAGAAAGCAACAAAAAGAAAAATAGAAAAAAATAAAAAGTTGAAACACTGACAAATTATTTGAAGACCTCCAAAAGTAAAATTAAAATAAATAAAATAGAAATAGAAATGCAAAAAAAATATGCGGTCACAAATGCAGAAAGCTCCCAGATACTTCTACACATCATAACCTAGCCTCACCAAAAGAAAGGAAATGGGGAAAATATGTCCTCCACATAAACTAACCAACCCAGCTATGAGAGTTTCTGTGTATGTAAGTATGTATGTATGGTATATATATATGTGTGTGTGTGTGTGTCTATGAGGAACAACAGATAAAAACTGTGGATTATTTACAAACAGTCTAGGAAAACCTCTAAATTTCTTGTTCTGATCTATATCATATATAAGTTATCACAAAAAATGCCAAGGGTCAGAGTTTTATTTTTGCTTTTTTTTTTTAATTATAGATCAGATTGGAGTTAGGTACATTAGCCTATAATGAGAAGTAAGCACTAATGAACTGAATACAATCATTAATGGCATAGTTTTTGTGGGGTGTTTTTTTATTATTATTATTTTTTGCAGACAAATATTCTCTATTGAATTACAATGGACTTTTTATTTGACTGCAATTAGATCTTGTAAAGTAAAGGCAATTTCTGACTCAGTCCATTTTTTTTTTTAACCAAGTGAAAGAAATCCCTCAGGCTTTTTGTCCATCACTCTAACAAGTCATCATATCAACCGCTTTAATAACGGTTTCTAATTTAGGCAAAAAGGCCAGCAATT
>NC_142940.1:50940796-50973296 GCF_046866305.1 Octopus bimaculoides | reverse complement strand
AGTATAGTAGTTTTGGCAACAAGAGGGAATGAGAGAGAAGAAAATGAAGAGAGGGAGAAAAAGAGAGAGAAGAGTAAAGGGAGAATATGAAAAAGACTCTTGCTAGAAAGAAAGGTCAACTGAGTAAAAGAGGACAAGAGTAATACTTCGTCATTGTCATACAGGTGAGCATGTTATAACTATTAGCATAATCATCATTAAAACATTCTTCTTCTTCTTAGTATTATTATTTTCAGGTGAGGAATGATTACCAGAAATGCTAAAGTGACAGATTAAAATGGTTTAGTGTAGTATTCCCTCTTAGCAGCACAGCCTTGCAAGCAATGTACTGGCGTCATGCATATAAAAAGGATGTCATTCATTTTAATTTAGAAATGAGTTTGGCAATCTGCATGAACGTTTGAATGCTGCACACTGGTTTTGAATTTAAAAGATTTTTTTGCTCAAACCAGCAAAAGTTCCATTGAGTAGTTGGTGGTGGAGGAACTAGATAGAACCTGGAGGAACTAGATAGAACCTGGAGGAACTAGATAGAACCTAGACTTAGGACATTTAGTTATGTCATTTTGGATTCTGGATTAAAATCACATCAAGGTTAAGAACTTTGCTTTTCATTCTCCAGGTGAAGATAAATTTTAAAAAATACAAGCACTGTTATTGATTAAATTTAGAAATTATTATTGTAATTATAACTATTGTTGTTTTTGTAAGAAGGACTTGTGTTCAATGTGTATAAATTTAAGGTCATGAGATTTCGGGAACCACAATTCTGCAACTCTGAAGGACTTTCTGAAGAATTAGAGAATATAAAACAAGTTTCCAATAGTAGCTTTAACCAACATAACATCTATAACAATAGGGAAAACATTTACACTAGCATATCATAGACCATCATCAGTTTTCAGCCAAATCCAGATACTTTGCTATCATAGTCATTATAATTAATATTATTATTATTATTAGTTTATACCCCTTGTGTGTGTGTGTGTGTGTGTGAGTGAGTGACAAATCAATATTTAATGTTAGTAAATTGTTATTTTCAAATTTTATTACTATTTCAATTATTATCATCATGGAAATTTGTGAAAAGAAACTTCTTAATAATTTCATAAATGAATAATATAATGAATCAAAAATGATAGATAAATTCTTAGTTTTTGTGTGTGAATATGCATCAGTATTTGGGTGTAGTCACTTCAAACAACATGTATTAATTAATGTCAAGAAATTAATTCTGAGAAATAATCTGAAATTATTGGTTTCCTGATGAATACTGTATTGCTAAATAATAATTAAGTATATTTTAAAACATAATTTTCACCCAATTTGTCCTATAAATATATGGCAGCCAAGTAATCTCACATATATAACTTTGTCCTACAATTGGCAATAGCTACTTAATGTCAGATATTTGTGTAAATTTGTCCAATAACATATATGAACCACAGATTATTCATGATAGTCATATATGTATAAATTTGTCCCATAAGTGTATAAAGTATATCCAATACTGATTGTCACTTAATAAAACTGAAGAGGAAAGATAAAGGTATGCAATGTTCTGACATTAAAAAAAATGCTATTTATTTAGGTAAGGTAAGTATGGTTGAGATGTTTACTTAGCCATCATGTAGTTTGGTGATAATATGCTATAATTTGTTAAGTGTTTTCTACCATAGTCTTGAGCCAATTCAACCCTTGTGAATGAAATAGGGTAGCTGAAATCTGTCCAGAAGATGATGAGATAGACTGTACCTGTTATTGGAAGGTAAAGCCTGATTTGATGCGATCATCTGAACTTTGGGTGCATTAAACATTTCTTGGAAGAACATTTAATTGCATAATTTCAGTACTGGGTTGGTACTTACTTTATCGACCCCAGAAAGAAGGAATTCAAAGTCAACCTCAGTAATATTTGAACTCAAATTGATGTAAAGGGATATAAATGAACACCATAAAGTACCAAATCCAAGATCAAACTGATTTTCTGTCAGTTTGTCTACTTGAAGAGCATGCAATTGTCTTTGTCACTCATACTGTGTCCCCACTCACCCATCTTTCCCAGGCTCTGCACTAACCATTATGCCCAGCCTTTTCTTGTCCTAGAATGTTGGCCCAGTGGAAATCACACCTGCACATGTTTTTTCCTTCAGCTGTTAACTTGCCACAGTTTAACTGAAACATTAACAGCATCAGTCTCACCGGTCTCAGAGGGTTTGCGAAGGTCATTAATACAGGACCATTTTCACCAGACTAAGCAAATACAAAATACTACTGATAGTAATTTACAGCCAGATGTTGAATGAATACGCAAAATATATAGTGTTTATATGGAATGTTCTAGTCTATTAAATCTTCTGCTTATGGCTGTACTTTCACAATGACATTCTCATCTCACAAACTAAACATATACATACACACTGCAATTATTTCATTTTAGAATTTTTTTTTTATAATTATCCATTCGTAATATTATTATTATTATTATTATGGCGACGTTTTAAACATTAAAAGAAAAAAATTTTGTATTAATCTGATACAATAAAATATTTTTAAGCTATTATTATTGTTAATATAAATTGGCACACGGTCACAAATTTGGAAAGGGAGACTCATGTAGTCATCAAGGTGATTTCTGTTTATTTTACTGTCTGTGGGGATGGCAACACATCACTCCACCCCATTCTTATAATGTACAAAATAATAATTAGAATTATTTTAAAATATTTTATAACAACAGATTAATACAAGCATGTATTTTCTTCTATTATTTAAAATTACCATTTATAAAGAGATCCATGTAATTATTATTAATGGGAATTTCAAATCTTAGAATTAGGAAATTTATAATTATGGTATTCTATACTAATAAAATATTGTCTAATTCCACCCTTTAAAAAAACAAAATTATCAATACTTAATCATTTGGAAGGGAATTGCAGACCAAGAATATGAGATGTTCATACATTCTTAAAGGAATGTCAATGATACAATTTAAAAGAACAAATCATATTACAGCATTTACCACAATGATGATAATGATGATGATGATGAAAAAAAATTCATGTTTCTTACAATGGGACGAGTGTGAAATGACAAGTGGTGATGCACATGCCGTTTAAAAAAAAAAAGACATGGAACTAAGAAGGTTTTAACTAGGAAATGAAACTTTGTTGCAGATTTAGTTTCTTGAAAAATATCTTCTAGTCTACAGTGTTTACTGTAAATAATAATAATAATGTTTCTACTATAGGCATAAGGTTTGAAATTTTAGAGGAAAGGTTAGTCAATTACATTGACGTTAGTGCTTGTCTGGTACTTATTTCATCGACCCTGAAAAGATGAAAGGCAAAGTTGACATCAAAGGAATTTAAATTCAGAATGTAAATCTGGAAGAAATGATACTAAGTATTTTGTCTGACATACTAATAATTTTGCCAGCTTGCTGCCCTCAATAATGGTTTCTGATTTTGGTACAAAGTCAATAGTTTCAAGGGGAAGATTTGATATCATCAATACTTGATTTGTACTCTATTTTATTGACCTCAAAAGGATGACAAGCAAAGTTTATCGTAGTGAGATTTGAATTCAGAATGTAAAGAGCTGGTACAAGTTGAGACTACTTCTTAATGAATATTTAACGTGTTAAGCATACTCCACTCCAATGATCTCAGCCGGATTAAAACACAGAATTTAAACACAAGGTGTATCTAAAAGTAGTAGGACAGTTTGGAACTACTTTACCATTCCTTTAGCATATGTAAGACTTACAGAATTTGACCTCAGGGGTTAGACAACTGGATCAAACAAGGCATTTTATACGACATCTTAATGATCCTGCCCATCCACTGCCCTTGGTGGTAATGATAAAACGGTAATATTAATAATAATAAATTTTTCCCTAATTTTGGCAAAAGGCCAGCAATTTTGAGAGAAGGGGGCAAGATGATTACAGCAACCCCAGTAGAATGTAAAGAGTCGAAAGAAATTTCACTAACCATTTTATCTGGTTCCCTAATGATTCCAGCATCTCACTGCTTTGATAATAATGGTTTCAAATTTTGCCACAAGGGTAGCCATTTTGGGAGACGAGATAAGTCGATTACATCAACCCTCGACGTTTCACTGGTACTTAATTTATTGACACAGAAAAAGTGAAAGGCAAAGTCAACCTCGGTGGGATTCAAACTCAGATCGTAGCGACGGAGGAATTACTGCCAAACATTTCATTCAGCATGCGAACAATTTTGCCAGCTCTAATAATAATAATAATAATAATTTCTTATAAATGCATGAAAATCCAAATGACTGAGTTTGTAACATGTCCTGAGAGAAAGAAAGAGAGAGAGAGAGGTAGAGAGAGAGAAAGAGGTAGAAAGAGAGAGAGAGAGAGGTAGAGAGAGAGAAAGAGGTAGAGAGAGAGAGAGGTAGAGAGAGAGAGAGGTAGAGAGAGAGAGAGGTAGAGGAGAGTAAGTGTGTGTAAAATTTCAAGTGAAATGACTAATGGGAAATCAAAATACCTGAATTGCAGATTTAGTTTTCCAACAAGAACTTTCTTACTATAAACCACTGCAGCCACAATAATAATAATAATAATAATAATAGCCAACAACAATGAAAATAATCATTATTAAATATTAAGTTCAGCAGCAGCATAAGAATCAGCAGATTTGAGTGTCCATTGCAGAAATGGCAGGCAGGTTTAGAAAAAGCAACAGTATTTGAGAGGAATTAAAATCATCAAAAGTAATATTTCTTGTTTGCTTTGTGTTTAAATTGGCAAGCAGAGTCAAAGTAAATTAAATGCTCTTGTGGGAGGACTTGAAATTGCAATTCAGCTTCTTGGTTTCTAACTGGAGCCATTTCACTTCGTTTACATTTTACTATAAAACACTAGAAATGATAAAAATGGAAAAAGCATAAATGTCAAAAGCCCCCCGCCCTCCCACCCTACCATTCTCATTTTTTTGCCTTTCCAATAAATGTCTCAAAACTTCACGTCTATAAAAACAAGATAACTTTAATTATATTAATTGGTTTATTGAAACTTTAATTTTTAAAAAAACTGTTCACGAAGAGAGAGAGAGAGGAAAATATATACAAAAAGAAATTATGAAAAAAAAAAAAAAAAAAAAATTAAATAACAAAAAATGTAGGGTCCGGAAAGGATTTTTAGAGGAAGGAGCAAACACAGGGTACCGGGAAGTAGGGCAGATATGATACAAAGACCTTAGAGAGAAGAGGAGTTAAATAGACTCTCAGCAGTTATTTAAAGAAAGGTAATATAAACTTTCATAGCAATATACACATACATATATATATATATATACATACACACACGCACACTCATGTATATATACACACACACATATACACTCATGTATGTATATATACATATACATACACTCGTGTATGTGTATATACACACATATACACTCATGTATAAATATACACACACATACACATACATATATATATATTTATTTATATAAGGGCATTACTATACAATAATGCCTCACGCTATGAGGGACTCTAAGGTCAGACTACCATAAAAGAGTCCCTCATAGCGTGAGGCATTATTGTATAGTAATGTCCTTATATAAATATATATATATATTTTGGGAATAAATGATGGATTTTTTTTTTCCCTTATGAGGTTTTTTTTCACGCTAGCTACTTGATAAATTCTTGTAAAAGAATTTGTCCTATTATTGAATTTGAATATATATATATATATATATATATATATATATATATATATATATATACATATATATATATGTGCACACACACGAGGAAATACGGAGAGAAAGAGGAGGAAGAGAAGCAGCTAGCTAGGTAAATAGGAAGATATGATGGAAGCCTTTACTTACACAACAAACTGAAAAAGTTATACTGGAGGGTAGCAGTTCGACCATTATGAAAAACTTGATAAATTTGAGTGTGTGTCTGTATGTGTGTGTGTGGGTGTATATATATATATATATATATATGTATATTCATACACACACACACATATATATATATATATATATATATACATATATCAATTATATATCTTCATAACAGATGGGGTAAATCAGACCACAAGAAAGTACTCAAAACTTTCTTTAAGTGCAGAGTCAACATTCCTTTTATTAACTGGGTGATGCAGTGCAACTATACAGGTATTTCAATACATTCTCACATTCCTTAAAAAAAAAAAAAAAAAAAAAAAAAAAAAAAAAGATCTGGCTGACTTGGCCATCAAAGAAATATATAAAAGTTTTGAAATGACTGTGTAATTTTGTGGCATCCTCTAGTTAACAAGAGATGTGTGTGTGTGTGTGTGTGTGTGTGTGTGTGTGTGTGTGTGTGTGTGTGTGTGTGTGTGTGTTTCCATAGCTTTCCTTCAATATTACAACTGATAAACTGTCAAAGAATTAATTATCGATGATAGTAATATTAATATTAATAATAATAATAATAATAGTGATTTCAAATTTTGGGAAGAGGGTAAGTTGATTGCATCGACCCCAGTACTCAACTGGTACTTATCTTATCGACCCCGAAAGGATGAAAGGCAAAGTCGACCTCAGCGGAATAATAATAATAATAATAATAATAATAATTTCTTTTATTGCCACATGGGCGACGGATGAAGACATTACACGGTCAAATACTCATTATAATAATAATTATAAATAATAATTATATCAATAGTAATAATAATAATAATAATAATAATAATGAAAGTAATACAATAAGTGCATTTCATTGCATGGAAAGAGTGTTTTTTTTTTTCTGTTTGTGTTGACTGCATGTCAGTCTGTCTGTGTGAATGTGGTGCTGGTTGTTAGCCAAGTTTCTTTCATCTTGGTACAAATATTCCTGCAGCAGTTGTCACAGATTTTTTTGGGGAAAAAAATAAAGGAGACAGAAGAAATCTAGGTTCCTCTATGGGCAGAGTATGGAAGGAAAAGGGGGAAAATATGTGTGTGTGAGTGTATGCATTTGCATATATTTATATATGTATATACATATATATATATATTTATATTTATACATAATGTACACACACATGCACATATATATATATATACATACAAACACATACATTTACATGCATGCATATATATATATATATATATATATATATATATATATATATATATGCACACACACGTATACACAAACAAACATATATACATGTATGTATTATATTTATACATGAACATGTGTGTGCATATGTATATATGTGTACATATATGTATGTGTGTGTGTGTGTATATATATATATATATATATATACATGGCATATGCATATATGTATAAACTTAAATGTGTGTGTATATACACACACACACACATAATGAATATATAATTAAAAAACTCTCTCACCCCTTCACTGAAAAAAAAATAAAAACATTATTATCATGGTCATCGTCGTAATTTGTTAATTATCTACACCTTCCCAATCACTGCAGCTCTGTAGGGCCTTTTCTGTGAGTGTAGGGGGGGGAGTGGGAAAAGGTATAATTTTTTTTTTTAATTAATTAAGTGATTAAATTTTCATATATATATATTTATTATTTTTTTTTGTTTGTTTTTAAAGAGAAGCACCTTCACTTCATTTTTATAAATGTTTCATATTTTACATTCACATATGTGCATTTAATTATGTTTGTGTTATGTACGCTTTTGTGTGTATGCAGGTATGCATGCATGTGTGTGTGTGTGTGTTGTACATGCGTGTATGGAACAAAAGGGGGGGTCAGGTGTCTTAGGAGAAAGAAGGAGAACAATCCTTTTTTATCCATATACATATAAATATACATGTAAATTTATATATACATATAAACTTTCAAGTTTGTTGTATTTTTTTGGTTGATTTTTTGTTATTTTATTTTTACTATTTTCTTGGCAAGAATAGGAAGCAGTGACATACATCCATACATCATACGTCCATGCATTCATCGGTCCATCTTTTTTCTGGTTTGTTTCTTTGTTGGTTTGTTTGTTTGTTTATTTATTTGTTGTTATTTTTAGTTTCATTTTTCTTTTTTTTAACCAGGCATCCATCCACCCGTCCATCCGTCCATCCATCCATCCCTCCATCCAGTCGTGCATGCATCCGTCTGTGCATGCATCCATGCAGTGTCAAAGAAGTCATAAGACATGTTAAGGGAATAAAAGTTAGCAGCAACAGCAGCAGCGGCAGCAGGTGTACATTGCAGCAGCAGCAGCTTCCTTGCATGTGGGGGGATGGGGGTGGAGTGGAAAGGATGGGAAAAAAAAAATTTTTTTCATTTTTTCTCAGCAATTGTGGTAAGGTGTGCATGTATGAATATACATATACATGTGTGTTTATGTATGTACGTATGCATGTATGTATGTATTTATTATTTTGGAAAGTGCCTTTTGACACTTATAAGAAACCAGTTCCTAAGCAGGGGACTATCGTGATAGAAGCACCCATTGGCAGACATGGATAAGTGCGAACAACAGAGTCCAAGAGCAGCGTGGAAACCCAGAACTGTTTATAAGTCCCATATTCTTAGGGCCAGTCGCATTAATTTCAGAATTCTGTTTGGTTATGCCAGGGCTTTGCTTGTCGAAGTCTGCTTCTGTAAAAGACAAAATAAAAGCAAGTTATATTTAATACTACAGCTACATACAGATACACATTAACGCAAATCTATAAGTGTTCGTCTAACCAATACTCACATAGAAAAACGGATGTAAAACAAACAAGTGAATGTTAAAACTATATGATACACATCTACATGAATACATGTCAGAAAAGGAGTCTCAACATAGTTACTTGACCTGCTAAAAAACTAGCCAAATTGTCGTAACACATTGGAACAGTGTGATCCTTGATAAAATTCATGAAAATAAAATGGAGTGATCATAGCTAGGATGTTTTAACCCTTTAGCTTACAGATTATTCTGTCGAATGTAATGTTTATTTATACACGTTGTTTTGAATTAATCATCTATTATTTCATAGCTTTGAGATTTCAACGATGTGATTGTTTATTTTTAGAATGACATTGCAGTGTAGGTGTAAGAGGGCAGATCTAGTCAATTTGAATACAAAACTGGTTGAATGTTTGAGTAAGATAAGACTGGTTTAAATGCTAAAGAGACACCCTAGACCTAAACAACAACAACAACACCAACATATTTTGGGGTGATGCTGTGAAGAACCAAAACTGATGGTGTTGACGGGAAGCCATCCGACTAGCTGAAAGGTCAATAGTTTGTATGTGTCATTAACAGCACAGTGTATCTGAGGTGACAGACATTAAATATGAATGGCTCAGTTCACATAGCTGTAAATAGATACCAGATGTGGCATTGCTTAATTTGATGAGTGTCTCTCACCAGTTTATAATGACGTGTTTAAATTATTGGCCCATAGAATGAGGCAACGAGGGAGGAACCACAGCTTCTGGTATATCTCGCCTCTCTTGAAATACTTCTAACCGAAGACAAAATCTTTGAGTTTAAAAATATACTCCACTGGACTGATTTTATAGTAAACATCCCAAATACCAGCAACCATAAGGATTTAGGATGTTGTTATTGTGAATTTTCTATTTCTAAGAAATATTTTTAAATACATTTATTATGTAAATAAAGTGGCTACAATATATATATATATATATATATATATATATATATATATATATATACACACATAAGAAACAGAGATACAATAGAAGGAATACAACTTTACTAACTGCTAAAAGTAGTGGAGACAATTTGGGTGAGGAAAAATGACATTTTAAAATTAACTAAAAGCATTTTCAAAATGGCAGAAGGGGCTGTAAACAAACTAATGCATTGTAGCAGTTTTCTTAACTTTATGGCAATTTTCAAAAGTGCTGTTAGCTTGGATTTTCTGTTATTCTCGATGCTGTCATTTCAGAAATTATCTGTATAAATTAGCTAAATAGATTCTTTTGGAAGAACAACTTTTGAGAGCCATTCTGGCAAAAAAATGTTAGGTTTTTTTAATTCGTCTCTGTAATTGTTCCACATGGAATGACTAACAACACCTACCTAAAAGTTTCTAATAAACATACTCTACAATTATTACTTTCAAAGGTTTAAGAAAAGAAGTTTTCTATTCTTAATACCAACAGCTTGGAAGATATGGCTTTGGCTAATCTATTATCTTCCAGTTTAACTCTGTGGAGACAAACTGCTGTTTCCACACTAAAAAAAAAAAAAAAAAAAAAGCTATTTTATTCTTCTGAATTCCCAAACTCTCAACAGATTGTTTCATAATCTACAAAGTTAACTGTCAATAGTTCTGGAACAAAACAGATGATAGATGAAAAATACTAAAAATAACAATACAAAGTAAAAAAAAAAAAAAAAAAAAAAACACCAAGCTGTAGACATACTCACCAATGATTTTTGTGTCATAGCTATGAATTGTTTTCCTGTAGACAGTGGTTGTACTAATAGGAAGTTTCGTTGTGGTGGTGGTGGTGGAAATAATCGGTGTGGTGGTCATCTTTACTCTCCTCAGAGTTGAAGTAGTTTGCTTTGGATAACTCACCGGCGTCACTAAAGAGTAGAGAGAGGACAAGCAGTAATTTCTGATGATCGATGACACAAAGAAAACAATACTTGTTATTATTATTATTATTATCATTATTATTATTACAATTACTACAACTATAAGGCAGTGGATTGGCAGATTGACAGAATTGTTAAAGCATCTTGCAGTATTTCTTTTCGCACTTTACACTCTGGTTTCAACTCCTGCTGAAGTCAATTTTGATTTTCACCCCTCTTTTATGGGGAGAAGGAGGCAATAAATTAAAGTACCAAGCTCAATATAATTGACTAACTGCTCTTCTCAAAACTGTTGGCTATGCACCTAAATCAGAAACCGTTATCATAGGATAATGGATTAGCAGAATCATGAAAGCATTAGACAAAATGCCATGCAGTAATTTCTTCTGGGCTTTTTATGTTCTGAGCTCAACTTGGACCTTTGAGAGCCTTTAGTGGAAACCATTTTGTTGTAAACTTTCAGGTCAGGTTTCAAACCTGCAGATATAAAGAGCTTTACCCAATATCCCTCAAAACAGGCCACTACAGTCACAGCTCTTCTTCTAAGCAATAAAATTTTTTTTTTTAAATCACATTTTTTTTTTCTTCTCTGCATATATCTGAAACTCCTTTAAAGTTGGCTGTATGTAAATTTAATATTTACAGAATATCTCAAGATGGGAACTCACCTGTTGTATGTCTCCTCGAAGATTTCGTATGGCTTTTGCCTCCTGGAGATGCCGTGGTTGAAGAGCAGCAGATGTCCAGTTTCAAACGCATTCCTTTGTGTTTGCATGCACCACCCCACTGATTGTCGAGGCCGCTATATGTACCTTCAGATGTTGCTGAAGAAGAAACAAAAAAATGGTTTAGGTTGTGCTTAGCACCAAAATGTTATAAGCCACATGGATCTACAGCTACAAAATGCTCAACTGAACTTATTCCAAAAAGAGAAATACTTTTAGCTGCAATTTAGTACCAAGATAATGTAGAGCATACTATTGCAAAGAGTGTCTGCATTGAATATTAACCCTTTAGCATTTAAACCAGCCATATCCGGCCCAAATAGTCTTTTATTCTAGCCTCAGGCTTGTGAGTAGATTTGGAGATGGAAATTGAAAGAAGCCCGTTGTATATATATATGTGTGTGTGTGTTCATGTCCCTGTTAACTAAGCAGTTCGGCGGAAGACACTGATAGAATAAGCAGCAGGCTTACAAAGAATAAGTCCAGTCAATTGAATGAAACAAGTAAAAGAATAAAAGAACATATATACAGTAGCAGAGCAGTTCGCATCTAGGTGCAGGCATGGCTATGTGGTTAAGAAGCATGTTTTGCAACTATGTGGATTTGGGTTCAGTCCAACTGTGTGACACATTGGGTGTCTTCTACTATAGTCCCAGACCAATCAGTCTCTCTGAGTGAATTTGGTACAGTGAAGTTGAGTGGAAGGCTGTCATATATATTTGTGTGTATGTGTGTTTTGCTCTCACCATTGCTTGACAACCAGTGTTGGTTTGTTTACAAGCCCAGAATTTAGGGGTTTGGCAAAAATAGCCGATAAAATGAACACCAGACTTTAAAATAAAGAACTGGAGTTGATTTATCTGATTAAAGCTTGTAAAGTGTTGCCCCAGCAACGCTACAATCCAATGACGGAAACAAGTAAAAGATGAAAAAAAAACAGAAAAGAAAAAGATCAACTGAATTCCATGTATGAAACCTGAGTTAACCTGATATTATGGAAGACAACATCTAAGAAGACCTTATGATCATCGCAAAGCGAGCTTCTTAACTATTCAGCAAGCAGTGTCTTTGTCCATATCTAGCAGTAAAGCAGCAGAAAGCAACAAAATCAGAATACTGCAAAGACAGGATCTACACAAATGACACTTTATACTATAATTAAATTGAAAATATTTAAAGCTCCACTCCTTAATGTTGCTGGTTTTTATCATGACCCAACTTAATTCCTTCTACATTTTTTTGGTCTACAATTAACTGTAAGGACATCCAAGAACTTCTAGGTGACAAAATCAATAAAACTTAATTATCTCTCAACACACACACACACATATCTATATATAAACAATATTCTTTGACTGCTAATAATTGGTACCAGGTGTGGGGGGGGGGAACGGATTGTTGCTATATTAGGGTGGATTGAAGGTAATCAAAATAGTAAGTCCAACATTTATCACTCTTGTAATTTCTTTGAAGAATGAAGTCAGAGCCATTTAAAATAATAACTTCAAACCAAAAATATATATACAGTAAAAACAAATAGAAAAAAAAAAACACCACCAAAAGCACCAACTCCTGCTTTGACAAGGATGAGGTAGAGAATCTAAAAGTAGAAACTGTACTTTTTCTATCTGATGTTTATACACTTTTTACTGACTCTGTATCTGCACAGAAATCTAATAAAGACATTGACTATGTGTGATATGGGCTTCATTATTAATTTACTACATACATTTCTCTTCATTACCAAGGACCTTAAATAACCTAACCATAAATTCAGTGATAATTTTGTCACTTGAAATTCTTTCTCTTTTTGTTGTTGTAGTTGAAGTTGTTGGGTTATTTTTCTGTTTTGTTGCCTTATTTTACTGAGTATTTTTTCTTTTTTCTCCCCCCCCCCTTTTTTTGTAACGAATTTAAGCAAATTTAAGATTGGCAAATTAAAGCTAGAAATTACTGGGAATCAAACTGATGCTTCCAATAATAAAACAAATGAAATTACATGAGCTTGTAAAAAGCAACAAGAACAATAGCAGCAGCAGCAACAACAACAACAACAAGAAAAACATTTAACAAAACTGACAAGACCCATATTTATGTTGCTAATGAATAATTTATGTTTGTAGCAATGTTTCTCGTTATTCTTTTTTTTTCTTCTACCACAAAAGTATTCACTAAGAAATGTTGATATGGCTCAATAAATATTTTATATCGTATTTTTTTCCTTTTTTAGTTGAGGTTTTTACTTACTGACAATGTAGTAGCTCTTGCCAGCTTCAAAGTCTGGAACAAAGGGAAATGGCTGGAACTCGCGGACATGAAGTGTGAATAATGTTGTGTCGTTGGACTTTAAGCACCGCAGTAACCGAATTGCATTTTTGGGATCATAAATTACGCATTCCTCATATTCAGTTTTTGATACCTGTTAAGAGAAATGAGAAAAGGGAGAGAGAAAAAGAAAACACATTATTCTTGGTGTTATTATTATTGTTATTGAAAGAAATGAATTGATAACTTTACACAACCTTAAATTGGTTAGAATTGGAAAACAAAGTTTTCAGTTCTTTTCACGAGAAAGAGAATCATTGACAATAGCTTCTAATAACAAACATCTATTAAACTGCCTTTCATTTGGCCAATTTTTGCTAAAAACATAACAAAATCAAACAATGAAAATAATAGATTAATAGAAAATTATTATTAAAAAAGCACATACACACACGCAAACAACAAAATAAAACAACAAACAAAACCAACAGACAAAAAAGGAATGTGAAGAAACGTTATTGCCAAAAAGAAAAGCACAACACCATTCATTTATTATTGGCATCATTATTATTATTATCATTATTATTATTATTATTATTATTATTATTATTATTAATTGTGAAGTGCCATCAGAAACTGAGTAAATTATTGTTTGTACTAAATTAACACTTCAGAAAACTTCCACAGAAACTACAACAAATAAAGAAATAAAGGGAAAACAATATTTAATAAAAGAAGAAGAAGAGGAAGAAAGAAAAGAAAGAGCTGAAGCTATATATTTTCAAAGTCTTTTGTTTGAAACAATAACTACAGCAATTTGTTTATTTATCTAGACTATTTTTGCATCTGCTACTGCAACTACTGCGTCATCAAGCGTTGCTGATGGTGCTGGTGGTGGTGATGATGATGATGGTACTGCTGTTGTTTCTACAATCTTATGTCAAAATGCAAAATTGGTTTTCACATGTTGAATGGTGTTAAGTCTGTTTAGAATTAGTACTGTATTGTTTCATCACACACACACACACACATTATTCTGTGTGTATGGATACATATATACAATTAGGTATTTACTTATGAACACAAATGATTACTCTCCTCTCTCTGAATGGACGAGTGTGTGAATGTGTACACACACATACACACACACACTCTCTCTCTCTCTCTCTCTCTCTCTCTCTCTCTCTTACAAATTAGAAAATGAGAAAAGCAATCAAAATTATTACCAAAAATATAATTCTTCCAAATATCAACAAGACATTTAAAGTAGATTTTATGTAGAAAATAACATATTCTGTGAGAGAAAGTCCAGTCCCAGACAATAGAGAATATATATATATATATATATATATATATCATCATCATCATCGTTTAACGTCCGCTTTCCATGCTAGCATGGGTTGGATGATTTGACTGAGGACTGGTGAAACCGGATGGCAACACCAGGCTCCAGTCTAATTTGGCAGAGTTTCTACAGCTGGATGCCCTTCCTAACGCCAACCACTCAGAGAGTGTAGTAAGTGCTTTTACGTGTCACCCGCACGAAAACGGCCACGCTCGAAATGGTGTCTTTTATGTGCCACCCGCACAAGCCAGTCCAGGGGCACTAGCAACGATCTCGCTCGAAAATCCTACGGGAGCCAGTCAGGCAGTACTGGCAACGGCCACGCTCAAAATGGTGCATCTCATGTGCCACCCGCACCAGAACCAGTCCAGGGGCACTGGCAACGATCTTACTTGGCTTGCCGGGTCTTCTCACGCACAGCACATTTCCAAAGGTCTCGGTCAGTAGTCATCGCCTCGGTGAGGCCCAATGTACGAAGGTCTTGCCTCACCACCTCAGCCCAGGTCTTCCTGGGCCTACCTCTTCCACGGGTTCCCTCAACTGTTAGGGTGTGGCACTTTTTCACGCAGCTATCCTCATCCATTCTCACCACATGTCCATACCAGTGCAATCGTCTCTCTTGCACACCACAACTGATGCTTCTAATGTTCAGCTTTTCTCTCAAGATACTTACACTCTGACGGGTATTCACATTGACATTACACATCCAACGGAGCATACTGGCTTCATTCCTTGCGAGCTTACGTATGTCCTCAGCAGTTACAGCCCATGTTTCACTGCCATGTAGCATGGCTGTTTGTACGCATGCATCATACAGTCTGCCTTTTACTCTGAGTGAGAGTCCCTTTGTCGTCAGCAGGGGTAAGAGCTCTCTAAACTTTGCCCAGGCTATTCTTATTCTAGCAGCTACACTTTCAGCGCACCCACCCCCACTACTAACTTGGTCGCCCAGATAGCGGAAGCTATCGACTACCTCTAGTTTTTCACCCTGGAATGAGATAGAAGTTGTTTCCTGTTTGTTTACAGTCTTTATTGCACCTGAACATCTGTATATATATATATATATATATAATACAAAGAATATATATGCATGTATACACACATATATGTACATACTTACATCTACATGTGTATATAGATGCATATCAGGGTACAGGACATTAGAACAATGAACTACAGACCATGGAACGAACACATTGGAAAATAGATAGCCACTTGGAATTAATCCGTCCTTCGTCAGCTGCCTCTATTCTAACTAGACGTTTCGAAGATAAGGCAGAACGTACTCTAGAATAGTCTCTTCCTGAGAAGTGGATCGACCCACTAAACAGAAGATTCCAAGGTGGCAAACACAAACCAAGACAGGAAAAAATGGACAGTGAAAACATGAAAAAGCATATATATATATATATATATATATATATATAAAAACACACACACATAAATACACTCATATGCATAATACATACATACATACATATATATATATATATATATATATATATATATCAGCAAGAAGGTTAGAGTGGGGCAAATGATTCTGGTTCAATTGTATTGGAAACAGAAAGTATGAACAGAAAAATATACAAACACACAAACACACACACATACACAAAAGGTGCAGACACGACTGTGTGGTTAAGAAGTTTGCTTCTCAATTAAATGATTCCAGGTTCAGTCCCACTGTGTGGCACCTTGGGCAAGAGTTGGGAAGGGTATCCAGCTGTGGGAAACAGTGTTGCAATAACATATTCATCGAACCCATGCTATCATGGACAAATGGATGAAAAAATATATGAGTGATCCTGGAACAATGAAAGGCAAACTTCAACCTCAGCAGGATTTGAACTAAGAGCATCATGAGATAACCAAATACTGAAAGGCATTGTTAAGTCTGCCACTTTACCACTTCACACATCTACAGCTTTATCATTAGATGATGGTGATGATAACCATCCCCATCAATAATAATAATAATAATAATAATAATAATAATAATAATAATAATAATAATGATCTCAAATTTTGCCGCAAGGGTCAACAATTTTGGAGGAGGGGACCTCAGTGTTTCACTGGTACTTAATTTGTTGACCCTGAAAGGACGAAAGGCAAAGTCGACCTTGGCAGAATTTGAACTCGGAACATATAATAATGATCCTTTCTACTAAAGGCACAAGGCCTGAAATTTGCAGGGAGGGGACTAGTTGATTATATCGACCCCAGAGTTTCACCAGTACTTAATTTATTGACCTCGAATGGTTGAAAGGCAAAGTCAACCTCGGTGGAATTTGAACTCGGAATGTAGCGATGGGTGAAATACTGCTAAGAATTTCATCCAGTGTGCTAATAATGAATAATGGTTTAAAATTTTGGCACGAGGCTAGCAGTTTTGGGGGAGAGGGAGTAAGTCGGTTACATCAAGCCCCAGTATTCGACTGGTATTACTTCATCTGAAAAGATGAAAGGTAAAGTTGACTTTAGCAGAATTTAATAATAATATGGTTTCAAATTTTGGCACAAGGCCAGCAATTTTTTAGGATAGGGTTAGTCAACATCATCTTCAGTATTTGACTGGTACTTAATTTTATCAACCCTAAAGGAATGAAGGGTAAAGTTGACCCTGGCAAGCTAAGAGGAATACGGCAGGACATTTTTTTAATGTTCTAATAATTCTAACCAATCAAACACATTGAAAATAATAATAATAATATTAAATTCCAATTTAAGCACAGGGTCACATATTGAGGGTTTGGAAAAAGTAGTACTTGAATGGTACATTGTTTTATAGGCCCCAATATTTTATTGACCTGATTAGGTACTTAATTGTTTCAGCTTTGGAAGACTGAATGCTAAAGTTTACCTTGGTGGGAATTGAACTCAAAAGATAAAAAGGGCTGTTGATATACTCCACAAGCTATTTTGTCTGTTGCTCTGCCAATTCTATAAATCATCAATCATAACAATAATTCCTGAAACAGTCATGGTGTTGACAATGTTGTCGTTGTTGTTGTCCTCTTCCTCATCATCATACTACTTTTGTAGTAGGTTACTAATACAAGTGAAGGAGTATAGACAACAGTTACAGTGTATTACTGGTACTTGGAAGGAAGGAATATAAAACAACAGAATCAACAGTTGTATTAAATAGCTGCTACTTATTTTACCAACCACAAAATAGTGAAAAACAAGGCAGATTGTAACAGAATTTGAACTTACAAAAGAAATAAAATTAATACTGCCAAATTTTTTAATGCAATTCTGTACCATTCCATGGCAATTTTTTTCCCCTGCTTGCTGTTGCCGCTACTATAGCCAGGCTGGTGTCTGATAATTCCATTTCAATTGTGTGTGGATTTCCAGATTTTGTATTTGCCCATTGCTCCTATCATAACCATTTTATAGGTCATTGAGTCAGGAACAAAGACGGTGTTTGGAGAGTTAAGTCCACCTGGCTGAAGTTATTTACTTCAGGATTATCGTTGTTTATGGATCTTAGTCAGTCACGAGAGAGAGCAGAGCTATGGATGAAGATGTTCCAAATGTTTACTCACCTAGCTTTTAGTATACAAGGGACTACACTATCCAGTGTTTTATCTCTATATTTAACATGGTGAGGAATGACTTGAAGCAGAATTGGTTGCTACTTTTAACATATTTGAGGGCTTGTAATATTCCTCTCTGAGTCAAAACTGGAAATTTGAGGCACAAAATAAAGTAAATATGTGGAGAGCATGAATCAAACATCTCTCTCTTGTAGAGTTTTTTTCTCTTGTTCAAACCCTTAGATGTGTGTGTGTGTGCACGCATTTTAAGAATATATATTTGGTATATACTGGAGTCAATTCATTCAGCTGTAACTGTTCCCTAGAAATTTGTGATCTTGTTCAAGTTAAAAATTACTCTAGTAATGATGATTTCCTTGTTAAATCCAGTTTACCATTATGTACACATGCAGATATAAGAACACACTATGACAATTGTGGTAGTTACTATGTACACACCAAGAGTTTTGGTATGGGGGTGGGGGGTGAGCTTGCTGGTCCAGACGAAAGAGCAAAGATCTCCTAGACTGGTGAGATTCATTCTATTAAAGTTCCTCTTGAAATTCTGTATGTGAAAACCAACAGAAAAGACCACCTGCATGGAGGAAATTCCAGAATGAGGATATTCTAGGAAGAAATAACTAAACACAGTGAATAGTGCAGGGAATTGGGGATCTGTGGGGATGGGTGGGTGGAAAAACAAAAACCCCCCCAAAAAAAACAAGAAATATGATATCTCTCGACAATCGAAGATCAAATTATTTGAAACATAATGTAAAAGTAAATGCTGAAATATTTTTCATCTGCAAAGGTCAAAAAATTATCATTTTATTCCCTTCTCCAAGAAATATATAGGGCTATGTCCCAATGTAAAAAATTATCATCATCATTATTGAGTCACAGGGTGACAACTTTCAAAATCTACAGAATGTTGGACAAAATGCATTGCTAGATTTACTTGTGGTGCTTTACATTCTGACTTTGAATCCAATCGAGTCTGTCATTGCTTATATTCTTTTGAAGCAAAAAAAACATAATTCCTGGTCAAATACTTGGAGTTGATTTTTATTAACATTGCCAAAAATTTGCAGCTTCTCGCATAGATTTTAAAATCTTTATTATCATGTGCTGTATTGTGTCAATGAAAATGAAGGTTTTTGCTTTCATATGCACCACATTCCTGGCAATAATGTTGATAAAATTCTTCAAGCAATAACATCTATAAAGTTTTTCTCTAGGCATTCCTTCAAAATAGAAGTTTTTTTTCCCCCAATATATATTATCTATCTATCTGTCTGCCTACCTGTCTGTCTATCTATCTATCTATCTATCTATCGATCTATCTATTTATCGATCTATCTATGTATCTGTATCTACCAGTGTATCTATTTATCTGTGAATGTAGAGGTGGGTATCCATTTATGAGAAATAAAGACGTCACAGTCACTACTCTGAGTTTCATGTTGTAACAGGAAACTTCAGAGTTGTGATGGTGTTAAGCCTCAGTTTTATATAAATAAAATCTCCTAAATATACATCCAACACACACACACACACACACACACACAATGATTGAATATGAAGAGGACATTAAATGATGTGTCAATCTTCAAGTAAACAAATATCTCTATGAAAGACAGAATCAGAGAATGTTGTGGGAGGGCTGGATTAAAGGTTTAGAAATAGAAGAGACAGAAGAAGTAGGCTGGGGATAAATGCATATAGTAGGGGTCAGTGCATGCAAATAAGAAAACTAGAGACAGACTATTAGAGAAAGAAAGAATGATAGATATAGAAAAGAAGCTGTAACCTAACAAGGATGATGACATACAAGTCTTGAGGTGTATGTGTGTGTGTTTGTGTGTGTATGATTATGTGATTGTGTGTGTGTGTGTTTGGAAAGATTGGATTGTGTGTGAGATAAGGTTGGAATGGCAAAGGATGTCAGACTAACCAAGGAAAAATGGTTGAGTTGTCTGCCATAGTTTAGAAGAGTGAGAAAGAGGGAGGGAGGGAGTGAGTGTTGGTATGTCTCATTTGAAATGAAAGGTGGAGGTGGTCGGCTGTAGCAGAACTGAAATATAGATAGACAGATAGATAGGTAGATGGATGGATGGATGGATAGAAAGCTGAAAAGACATTCATTTGCAGACATCTATGTAAGTGTATGATGTGTGCATGTGGGGGGGGGGGGCAAGGAGAGGTATTGGTTAGCATGATTGTTGGTGTTGTATGAGAATTGTGTGTCTGTATGTAGAATCTCATATTTGTATGTTAGAAACATGCATGTCAGTGTGTGCATATACTGTGTGTGTGTGTGTGTGTGAGCGCGCGTGCACATGAGACAGTTTGCACAAAGGAAAATGCTCAGTAGAGAATGCATGCTAGAAAGTAAGACGTGTTATGAATGAAAAGTATAAAGAGAGAGAGAGAGAGAGAGAGAGAGAGAGAGAGAGAGAGAGAGAGAGAGAGAGAGTGGGGAGAGAAAGAGTGGCAAAGCGACAATGAGTCAGGCGTTGTTGCCTGCTACATGCATGCATGCATGCCAACTGTCAAAGATAGTAGTGGTTGCAGTAGCAGTGGTATTGGTATTGATGACGGTGGTGGTAGTGGTGGTAGCAGGAGAAGAGGCGGTGATGATAACGATGATGATGATGATGCTAGCGCTGGTATTGGTGGTGGCAGTGGCAGCAAGGGAAACGGTAGCAAGCCTTACTCTATGCTGTTGCCATAGAGATGAAGAATGTTACACGTCTTTTCCTTGCCTCTAGTTTCCCACTCTTTGCTCTTCAGTTCTTCATCAGAATAGAATCAATTATAACAAAAGTAACTACCTCAAAAGCTTATCTAATTATATATAGAGATGCGTATGTGTGTGTGTGTGGGGGGGGGGTGTACGCATTCATATCTGTAAACTCTCAGATGTATATGTGTAATATATATTCAAATGTGTGTGTATATGTATATACATACATATATACATACATATATATATATATATATATATATATATATATATACCATGTATAAATATACACACACACCAACACATATACATCCATGTATATAGATAGGTAAATAGATTCATACAAAAATATGTGTGTACATAACTGTGTAGTAAAAGAAATGGAAACATATAGGTGTATGCCTAAATCTACACAAGCACACGCATACATACAGATCAAACAACACACACACACACACACACAAAATCAATGAAAGTTACTTCATAAACGCACCAACAAATTAGCCTAGTTATGTGTGTGCCTTACACAGACAAACACACACAGAGTCATATTTAAGTGTATATGAATGTGTATGCACCAAACTTACACACGAGAATGCTTATCAAAATATGCGTTTCTTATATGTTTTGAATCTCATGTGCATCACACACACACACACAGAATACTTGCTGCAGATTACAGTAAAGCATTCATGAGGTGTGATGTGTGAAACTTAAGGTATGAATTTCAATTCGTAGTTAGCACATACTTGCATGAACAGTGCACGCACAGGCTGGAAATTGCACTTGCTTCTCAGTATAGCTATGCATATGCATGTTATACGAATGACACAAACACGCACACATACACCGTGTGTCCATAACTAGGGTAGAATTTAAGAATGAATTTGTTTAAAGATAGATGACTTTCATGCAAGTCTGTACATAAATATATTTATCCAAAATTTGTGCATTCCAGTTTTTAGACTAGGTGCACCGTACTCTAGTCTGCTGTAAGAGGTGATTAAGAAGGATTAGTGAACGGCTAGGGCAACTGGCCATAAAACATTGCCTCAAAAAGTTCCATATAATCCATGCAAGCATGGAAAAGTGACCATGATTATATAGATGTGTTTTGTTTTTTGTTTTTTAATCAATAATCGGCAGGACTTACAGGGTGATTCAAGGGCTGAGAGTTTTGTGTGTTGGCAGTTATCAACGGCACGAAACTTTTGGCCCTTGTGTCACTTTAAATTTTGCTGATTATTTATTAAAAAAATGTGTGTGTATATAATATATATATATACATATTAAGATGTCAGTGCTGAAGCAAAGGGCAGTGCTTTAGCATGCCCACAGTCACTGAACTGGAACACATGATATTAAGAATATAAATATATATATATATATACACACATATACACAAGTATGCATACACACACACATATATTTATACATAATAAGCATGTGTATCAATACATGAATACAGAGATAAATGTGTATATATCTCTGTATGAGCGTGTGCGTTTGTGTGTGCGTGTGTGCGTGCGTGTGTGTGTGTGAGATTAAATAGTGTCAGCACCTGTAACTGCTACCTCAGTCCCAAGAAGTCAAATTGAATTAGTAGCCAAGCTGCAACCTGTATTATTGTAGAGAGGGGACACCTAGTTATAAGAAAATCTAATTTGGTCTTCTTCTTGCTAGTAGAGTGCCATAGTTGTTGATTAACTCTGGCTGCCAGTCAATCGCATTGCAAATACACAATTCTAATATACCGATGCACATTGGCTGCATGTGCATGTGCATGCACACACACACACAGTTATCTGTGTCTGCATCTATAAAAATATTTAGACATACATGCACAGCTCTGCAAGCTACACATATAGCTTATTAGGAATTTGCATACATAATGTGCATGTGTATGTATGTATATATACACATGCACACACATATAAACACAGACACACACACACAAATACACACACAGAGTGTAGGTTCTTTATAACTGCAGCCCTCTCTTAAGACAAATTTGGATATAACCGGATGAGTCACCAGAAACCCCCCCTTTTTTTTTTTTGTGTGACCTTTCCGGATTTTCTTGAACCCTGATTTAGTGTGACCCTGGTTTTTCTGTGATGACATTTTATGGATTCCAATGATTGCATTATAAATGGATTGCATCAATATATATGTATATATATTATACATGTGCAACTATGTGTAAGTGTGTGTGTGTGTGTATATATATATCATATATATATATATATATATATATATATATATATATATATATATATATATATATATATGTATGAATGTATGTATGAATGTATGCATTTGTATATCCATTATATTTGTGTGATAGCATATAATATATATATATGCATATTATACCTTTTCGGAAGTATGTATGTGAGAATATGTATAATACACGCACTCACCAACACACTCCCCCACCATACACACACACACACACACAGCCAGTTCCACACAGAAAATCACATATGCATTGAAACAATATATTTTTCAGAGAAGCTCTAAGATGCTACTACTGTCAAAATAAGAGATCTTTATAAGAAAACAGAAAAAGGAAAGAAGATATATTAAGTCTTCCCGACACTTAATATTTCCTTAATTTCCCACACAACCATCGTATATTTTTTTTTCTCCCTGCGTTAATATATCTTGTTTTTCCCTATAATGCCCTTTTAATCACAATTTTACGCATAGCTTCCGTTTTATATTTCTTAGCAAAGTGTTTTGTAGCGATGAAATAACACACAGCCAAATAATGGATATGAATGAGATGTAAAAATAAAGAAGTTAAATAATAAGAAAATGCTACCAGTCTGACTAGGGAAGTGTCTTTTTGCCCAAGTAGAACAAAATAAGAGATGTAAATCATACTTAGAGAAACTTAGATGTTGATTTGTTTCATAGCTTGCTATTAATTACTAAAGTAATAATGTGTGTGTGTGTATTAGGCATATATACGTATACACATGCATTGCAAAGCCTCTAATCCCTTACATAAAAATGGATTTTTGTAACACTCCAAAAGTGACCTACCCATTATTCTCTGGTAAATTCATATATTGTTTATGGAAGTGCTTCCCAAGGATTATACTATCCCGACCAACTGACCTGCTGGACACATGCATGGACACACGCATGCACACACACTGTCATCATCATCATCATTTTCTGCATTCCATGGAGATATGCGTAAGAGCATATATATGTGTATGTACATGCATTATGTGTGTATATGTATATATGTGTGTGTGCATGTGTGTGTATATATGTATATATATATATATATATATATATATATATATATATATATATATATACACACACACGTAGACAAACATATATATATATATATATATATACACACAGATAGACATATAAGTGTATGTATGTATTATTCTGATCCTTTTCTGACTGTAGCTATGTAGGGACACTAGCTTGAAGGGTACAACTAACTTAATTGATTCCATTACTCAACTAGTACGTACTTTACTGACCCTGGAATGTTAAGAGGCAAAGGAAATTTGGGAGTAATTAGGACAAAGAATGTAATGAGATCTAACCAAATACTACGAGGAATTTTGTCCAATGCCACACTAGATCTGCTATTCCTACTCGTATATGTCTATGTGCCTGAAGAAGAAAGTCTTTAAAAATATGGGACAAACAAAATAATGTAATCCCCAATGCATTATATCTGAAGGCAGGGTTGTCATGGCTGGAATGCCTTTTGCTCATAGGTCTCCTGGATGAAGGCTGACTTAGTAAGGGGCGGGGGTCATACAATACTAAACAATAACAACAAAAGCAAGTAAGCAAACTTTTACAATGTAAATGCATAAAAATGTTGCTAATAGAATGTAGAGGATTTGGAGGAGAGATAGAATTGTAAACATATATTTTTACAGCATACACTATGTATCATTGACTGGGATAAGATCTATGGGTAATTAGGGTACTAGATAATAAGCTTAATCCATTATCATTGGAGTTGAACAACTGGTCAGTCCGGATTAAACAAGAATCTATGATCAGATGTCAATGTAGTATTCTTATATTTCAGTGGTTGCATGTGGTAAGGTATGATATAAGGGAGTTTTATCTGGTTGGCTCAATGTCAAGAGATGATAGCCTGACACTGTTGCTGAGTCGGTAGAGCATCAGACTTTTAAAAGCTATCGTCAAATGTTAAGCATACAAAATATTTTGTTGTCAACAGCTGAAACACACAAACTGCAACAAGGCCCCTTGATAAGGAAACAGCACCATAAACTTCAACAAGGCCCCTTGATAAGGAAACAGCACCATAAACTGTCCCAGAACCTGAGTTAGAAGTGAGGGATTTACCATTTGGGTTGGGCTATATTAGAAATGGGAACTGGTAGAGACACCTGAACGTTGGATAAATTACTTCTCAGTGTTTCTTCTGACGACACATTGAGTTCAAATGCCACTATGGTCAACTTTGACTTTTGCCCTTTTATGGTCAGTAAAAGAAAAGACCAATCCAGAGCAGTGGACTGATAGAACTGTTAGGGACCAGATGAGATAACTAATGTCATCCGTTTTGGGTCCTTGTGTTCTGACAGTAACATGTGTAGTGATTCTGATTCCAAGCTGTATGCGCACAGGTGAGCAACCTTTCCCTTGTGTGAATGGCAATGGTATAGAAAGGTGAGACTTGTATACATGACCAACTGCTAATCTTAAAAAAAAAAGAACTCTTGCCAAGGCCTGCACATATATGTACAGATGGCATGGTCAATAGTAACCATAGAAGACTCTACAACAAAAACAGAAATGGCGATGGCCTGTATTGGCAACAATAAGTGTATAGATGAGTCTCAAAGCAAGTTCACATATCATGAGATAAACCAGAATGTTAAGCCACTTTCTGTCTTCACCACACTTACAGCGATGGTACTTGCCAAACTCTTCAAGAATTCTCCTATAACAAAAGAATGACTAACTGGTTGAATAAAGAAAAACAAAAAGGTACATCGTCCAATGCTCCAGTGAATGTTTGATTTATAAACTCTCTTAATTTGGCTCTATAACTGTTGTTTTATTTGTTATATATGTTAGGTAGTCACAATAAAGAAGTCATTCAGTGTATTAAACTAACATTACAAAGTCACTATTTGAAGAGATTTGCTGTTGAAGATAGCAGTTCAGTGCTATATACAAGATCAATTTTATATATTTGCTGTCAAATAATGTACTTTGTTGTTGTTGCTGAATCATAAAATAAATATTGGTGGATGTGCATGCATATACATACACAATACACACATGTGTGTATATGTATATATGTAACACACACACACACACATATATATGTATATATATATATATATATATATATATATATATATATATACACACACATACACAACTGGTGTTATTGAAGTAAAAGAGAGCAGAAATGTCACAGATCAAAATTAAACCATCTAAGACAACAAAACCATCAAAAATAAATATGTAAACATTATATAAAAAAAAAAAATAAACAACCAAGAATGGATATTGAGGATATTGTGAAACATTAACAATTATTCTCCCCATCACCACCACCACCACCACCATCTATATTTTTTGCCCTCATAAGTTCAAGTTTTAGAAAAAAAAATATTATACACATACACACACACATACATACACAAACACTTAAAAAAAGCACAAACAAAAGCACAATAAAAACAAAGAACTACCACCACCACCACCACCACCACCAGGCGTAGTTCTTGCCTACAGTATAAATGGTGATGTAGGCTATAGGAATTTCTGCTGTTGATTAATGTTTCTGTCTGCGGAGAAGAGTAACAAGAAGCCTTAATAGAAAATTGATTCCTTTTGATAGTTACAAGATAAAGATAGTTCTTTAATCAGGGGGAAGACAATTTGGTTTCACGTTGATCTCTTTCTATGTATTTTTTTTCCTTGATTTCTTTTTCTACTTGTTTTGCTTATTACCCTCCCAAACCATCATCACAATCACCACCGCTCATATATATATTTCTTTTTTTTTAAATTAATTTTTTATTTTATTTTATAAAGATTTCTTTTTATTTTTAAATTGGTGAAATAATGATAATAAATGGTTTGAAATATAAAAGAAAAAAATGAAATTATAAAAAAAAAAAGATAAAAATGAATATATAAATATAATGGAAAAAAATAATACATGAAAGTTCATTTATTTGTTTTGTTTTTATATTTCTTTTTTAAAATTCATTGATTTTACTTAATATTCTATATATGATCAACTATAATTTGCGCTAGTCATTTTTATTTCATTTTATTTTACTTTGTGTTTGAATATTTTGCATTAAATCTGTCGTTGTTATTATTATTATTGAAAAGCTTGATTTTTGGTCAATAATCTGTATAAAGACAAGAAACATTGTTTGCTAAGTTGAATAATAATTTTTGTAGTTTACATGAACAATTTGAAGAAGAGAACACAAAGAAACAAAACATGTACAAAATGAAAATAACACTCACACACACACACAACAAAAAATAGAATTCCTGATTAGAGAGAGAAAAAAAAAATTCAAAAAATAAGAAAGAAAGAAAGAAGTGGAAGTAAGTGGGGAAAAGAAGGAGAAGGAAAATGTAAATAAATACAATAGAACTTAAGAATTTGGTGTTTTCACACTAGCGGAAAACAGATTATTTAATTACCATTTACTATAAACATTTACCAAGAGAATAATGCCACACTATATATATATATACATACACAGACACACACATGTATATATACATACATACATATACACATACATATATATATATACACATACATATATATATACATATACACATATATATACGTACACACATACACATATGTACACACATACACATATGTACACACATACACATATATACAGATATTTATTTATATATATATATATACATATACACATACATATATATATACACATACATATATATATACACATACATATATACATATATATATATATATACATACATATATATACACATACATATATATACACATACATATATATACACATACATATATACATATATATATATATATATACACACACACATATATATACATATATATATACATACATATATATATATATACACATACATGTATATATATATATATATATATATATATATATATATATATATATATATAAACAGACACACACATATATACCTATATATATATATATATATACACACACACATATGAAAACCTGTTAAGTAAACAAACAGAAAATACTGTATGAAATTTTTAAAATGTGGGAATATTTCGGAAAGGATAAAAAGAAAGAAAGATTTATTTTTTTGTATATTTTTTTTTTTTACTTTATCTCATTTGTTTATTTAGACATTAATTTACTTCTCTTTAATTGTTATTGAGTAAAATCTGTTGTGGTTGTAGTACTAATAGTGGTGGTTAAGAAGAACAAGAAGAATGAGGAGGAGGAGGTGGTTGTGGTGCCAGTGGTGATGACAAAGAAGAAACTGTGCCAGTGGTGATGACAAAGAAGAAACTGTACTAGCGCACATTGTAACTTCCATGTTCTTATAATTCTTCGGCCAATTTTTCCATTGAATGTTGAAGTCGGTAGTGAAGAAATAGTTTAAGAGGAAGAAATAGTTTAAGAGGAAGAAAGTTTGGATCTTTTGAGGACAAGAATGACAGGAACAATAAACTGGAATGTGCCATAAGATTCTTCAAGTAATAAAACTTTGGTCTGTCTCTGGCTAGCTTTTTTTTTTTTTAATATAATCATGTGTTTATTTTGTAAGTTTTGTTTTTTTAAAATTTAATTTTATTTCAGCTTTCCAGCCTCCCCCCCCCCCCGACAATAAATAAATTTTTGTATGAGAGGCAGAATGACAGGGAGAGATAAATTTGTTTATATCCCCAATGCTTGTCAGCCATGGATCTTCAGAGGAGAGAAAGGGAATGTTAGAGAACTAGGAAGCAAACTAACCAGATTACAAGTCATTTCTTCTGCTATTTCTTGAGAGAGGAAACAGGGTTCGGGAGGAGGGAGGGAGGGTTGGGAAAAGAGAGAGGTGGAAGCCCTCCCATTCCTTCCATCAGAGGGGAAAGACAGAGAGAGATGGTGGTAGTGGGGTCAGCAGAACATGTTGCTGGACCTTGCTTTGTTTCATTTGGTTTTAAGACTTCCACAGCACATTGCATGTATGTGCCTGTCTATACATGCGTGTTGTAGCGATGGCGGCGTGAAGGGGGGAAGAAGAAGCCAGGAGGGGGGGGGGGAGAGTTAATTGAACATGTTCAGCAACACTAATGAAACCCTATAAAATAAATGCTCCTCCTACTCGCCTACCCCAGAGGGAATAATAAAATGTCTAGGCACATTTACTGTGCCCAGACACACATGCCCCTGTAGCCTGCCCCACCAACTACCCTGTAGGGAGCTGGCAGAGAAGAAAGAAAAAAAGCACTCAGAAGTTTTTAGAAGTCCACTCACAGTGCACGTGCGTTTATGTGCAGTGCAGATGTGCATGTGTCTGTGGGTGGGTGTGGGTTATATTAAGCGAACACAGGGGGAGAAATGCTTAACAATACTACTAAAAAAAAAAACCACTTTTCTATGCACATATGCACAAAGGGAAGCGTCTAAATGGTTAGTTGATCTGCTAGAAATAGCAGCCAAATTTCCCTCATATCACCTTATACCATCTTAGAAAAGGTGAGGACATAGAATGTGCATGAGAAAAAGAAAAGTCTATATATATATGGCTAGACTGGGTTTTGATTATAGGCCTGTCTGCTTCGTTAGGGTTAACTTGGGATTAATCAACATTTTAATAATTCAAGACTTACTATTGTAGAATTTTCACATTCTTGACTTGCAATTTGCTCCACCTCAACATTATTTTTGTTGTTATTAATTATCATTATCATTATTATTATTATTATTATTATTATTATTATGAGCATCATCATCATCTACACAGCAGCAGCATGATGTCAGACGAAATGGTGGAAGATTGGCAGAAATTGTAAAGCATCAGACAAAAATGCCTTGCATTTGGTTGTCCTTTAGGTCAAATTCTGCAGAAGTTGACTTTGCCTTTCATCCTTTAGGGCATGCATAGGCAACCTGCAGCCCATGGGCCGCATGTGGCCCTTGACATGTTGCTGTGTGGTCCTTGATGAGTTTCTAGGTTACTAATTTGCGGCATAACCTAAAAGTAGCGACATCTCAATTTCTACCTAATATTGAAAATATGGAAAAGAACGAATGTGCAAAAATCTCATTGATACAGACAATGAAATTTGTTCTTTAATAAAAGATCAATGAATTTTCTTTCTTTTTTACCTCAATATTTTAAACTATAATTTATTCACACTAGTAATCATCATTATTATCATTACGAAATAATGAAAGAGATGCCAGCTTAATGTAAACTTTCATACAGAGACAAATAAAATTAAGAACTGCAAAAAATTCAGAGTAAAGTGGGCAAGTAATATTTCATGTATATGTGTTTTATCATGTGATCCTCTCCCACTCGGAAATGGTACGATGCGGGCCCCCAATTGACGAAAAGTTGCTTATCCCTGCTTTAGGGGGTCGATAAAATAAGTGCTAGTCTAACACTGGGGTTGATGAAATCAACTAGCCCTTCACTCAAAATTTCAGGCCTAGTGCCTACAATAGAAAGAATTATTATTATTATTATTATTATTATTATTATTATTATTATGCTTTGGCAGAATTGTTAGAGTATTCAGAAAACAATAGCTTATGGCATTTGTTCCATCTCTCTTAGCTCTGAGCTTAAATCCTTCCAAAATTAACTTCAACCATTCCACTTTTTGGGACTAATAAAATTAAGCACCAATTAACTCCTCCCCTCAAAATTCAGAAACCATTATTATTATTATCATCATTATTATTGACTGGCATCAAATTTCTGCCCACCATGCCCCAAGATGGCATCCCTCTCCAAAGAGAGAGATAAGGAGTAAGAAATGTATACTCTGGTAATCTTACAGTATTTAGATATAAAGAAATATATTCAAGCATATATACACAAATAGCAAAAAGTAAAGTTAAATTAGTTTAAAATACAATGGATGGCAGATAAAATACCTTGTGGTATTTAACTGCACTATTCTATGTTCCAAGTTAGAATCCTACCAAAAGTAGCCATGGCTTTCTCTCCCTCAGCAAGGTTAAAACTATATCCCTTCCTCAAAATTTGAAGCCTTGTGACATAGGCGCAGGAGTGGCAGTGTGGTAAGTAGCTTGCTTACCAACCACATGGTTCAGGGTTCATTCCCACTGCGTGGCACCTTGGACAAGTGTCTTCTACTATAGCCTTGGGCCAACCAAAGCCTTGTGAGTGGATTTGGTAGATGGAAACTGAAAGAAGCCCGTCATATATATGTATATATGTGTATATGTCTGTGTTTGTCCCCCCAACATCGCTTGACAACCGATGCTGGTGTATTTATGTCCCCGTAACTTAGCGGTTCAGCAAAAGAGACCAATAGAATAAGTACTAGGCATCCAAAGAATAAGTTCTGGGGTCAATTTGCTCAACTAAAGGCGGTGCTCCAGCATGGCCGCAGTCAAAGGCCTGAAACAAGTAAAAGAGTAAAAGAGATGTGTTCAACACACCTCATGTCTCCTAGTTTTAGAAAACGCACATCGTGTCCCTGGGAAGCACAACAAGTGAGCAAAAACAAAAACTGTCCAACTCATATCAGCAGAGAAAAGCAAATATAAAATGCTGCTGATGATTACATGATGAACACTACGTGTCAATATTAGCTCAGTGGTATTTAGTTTGTTTTATTAGCAACTTTAATTGCTAATTAAACAAACTAATTATAGTTTAATTAGCAACTTTAATTGCTAATCCGCATCTTTTACATAACAGTATGTGGTATAATTTTTAGTTTGGTATTAATCCTAATTTAATATCTAACACATATTCTCTGTATCACACAACAGGCTCTAGCTTCAAGAGCAGTTTCTCTCCTTCATCTTGTTATTGTTTAAACCTGTTAACTCCCTGCTCTTCCTCTTCTATATTACAACATAAGGACAGAGCTGGTAATGCATAATGCAATGTTTAACAACAGAATACTGTCATGTCTAGTCATTAGTAAAACATTCAGCTAAAGCCAAGTATTAATTTCTACATGTTCGATACAACAAAATCAAGCAACATAGTTTCAGCTGCAACGTTTTGCTTACATTCTTAACCCTTATATTTCAAACGATCAGTAGTTAAGTAG